>NC_056732.1:1121010126-1121035126 GCF_019279795.1 Protopterus annectens | reverse complement strand
CTGCCAGATTAGAACCATTAGCACCATCACACATACTACTGTCCCTGGCCCACTGTGCCATGCCAGCCACCAGACAGAGAGGTGTCCTTCCTCAGACTATCAACAAGATAGAGGAATTGTCTGGTCTGCTAGTAAATCATTACAGACTTACTGTTACAGCAGTTGTATGGGAACACTGATGTGTTTGGTGTGGGAGATGACCAGCCTATGCTCTACTGGCATAGACAGTCATGCGACTGTCCTGTAACCCCATTGTTTGGCATCTTCCTGGAGTACTGTTGTGGAGTTTCTAGCAATGTGGCCTAGTGGCTATTATGAGGCACATACTAGTAAACCTGCTGTTCCAAGTGGCTGTTAGATTTGTACAAGAAGCCCAGTAGCCCACTATAGTTCTCTGCAACTAGCCCAGCAGCACACTATACATAGCCCACTATATTCCCTGCATACATGCAGCAGGTCCATACATATGCAACTATATTGTAGTACTCCTTACAAGTGGTGTACAAGAGAGTGACTTACATTGCGAATGCAGCAGTTGACAGACCTTTAGTTCAGGGATGACTCTGTCTGATACACCCAGTCAACAGCCAATACATGGTGAGGTACAGGTTGTATGGGCTGGCATCATTTTTACTAATATGTATGTGAATCGGAGTAAGGTGTCAGTCCCTAGGCCCCTAGGCTGTCAGTGCATGTGCTGTGCATTGTCTCTTGGCCAAGGCCAAGGCATATTGGGCCCACCTATGTCTGCCTACAGGACATCCTCGGGGGATTTATCTTCTGAGTCCCCCTGTAGGTGCAGCTGTGGTGACCCAGGCACTGGTGAGGGGCTGTGTATCACTTCCCTTTGCTGATCCTGCTGCAGCTCTTTCTGCATGATCATATTGTGCAGCATGGCACATACTCTGAACATCTGTGCACATATGGCTGGAGAGTACTGCAAGGCTCCACCAGATATATCGAGGCACCAGAACTGTGACTTCAGCAGCCCAAACACACACTCTGAGATGTTCCTGGTTTGTGCGTGTGCTTCATTATGGGGTGTGTGTGCATCTGTGATGGGTGTCATCATCCATGGTTCCAGTGCATAGCTAGCATCTCTAAATAAACAGCCATGTAGGATGCCCCCCTAACAAACATCTGATACAGTTGTGATGTGTGCCAGATATGGGAGTCGTGCTAACTGCCAGGGCTGCCAGCACACACATTCATGATAATGCCCTTAGCATTGCATATGACCTGGCAGTTGATGGAGTGGTACATGTTGTGGTTGATATAGATTCTACCCTCTTCACCCAGTGGTGCCTTGATGTGTAAGTGAGTGGAATCTATGTCACCCAGTACTTCAGGGTAGTGTGCTACACAGTAGAACAGTAACATACTGCATGCCCTCTCCTCAGGGGTGTGGGGAAAATAAATGTGCTCACTGGCATGTAGTAGTATGGCATCCAGGAACTGGTGGAGTACCCTGGAAGCAGATGCCTGTGAGACCCCCATCATGTCCCCAGTTGGTCTTTGGAAAGTACCTGTAGCTAGTACCCTAAGGGCTACACATACCTTTGTTTCCACTGGGATGGGTTCCCCTCTGTTGGCTGTGGGTCTGAGTTGAGGGTGGCAGACTCAATGAGTTATTGTAGTATGTCTCTGTCCACCCTGTAGCACTCTACAATCTCCAGCTCATGTAGCTCCTGGTAGGTTAACCTGCGCCGGAACACTCTTCTTCTCAGTCTAGGGCTATGGTCAGCATCAGCAGCAGCTGCATTGGCCTCAGCATCCAGCACATACATATGTAGCAGACCTGCAGCAGCCCCTAGCATTCTCTAGGTTAAAATTCCCAAGTCTGTACTCCAATGGTGTAGAGTATGGGGGAAAATCAGATTGTAGGGTGTATGCATACTTTATAGTGGTCTGCTGTAGGTGTAGGCTATGTGATTGGCTACCTATGATGCATTCCACCTGACAAGTACATCATTAAAGGGTTTAATGGCCCTAGTTTAAGTGAAATGATGCTAATCAATAATTAATATATCATTGGCTTAATCAGCCACTTTTTTTGTTTTTTGACAGCCTTCATTGCTGAGCACTGCAGCTCACCTCTTAAACCCAAGCCGCAAAGATAAACAAACCTTAGCAGGCAGTAGACACACTCCATGGAAGGTCATGCTCAGCACAGCTGTGTCCCTCACAAACATGCTCAAACCCACTGAAACATGATCCCCTAAGGTAAACAAAGCTTAGCAGTCACAGGCCACACCCCACTCCCACTGAGCAGAGTGGCGTACTGCGCAAACATGTGCCGCTGAGCTCCAATAAGCTTAACAGTTTGTAGACACACACCCTTTTTCATGTCAGCTACCTCTTCTGTGGACACCAACATGGTTCTGTCCCAACACAGATGGGATCTGCGGACACAGATACCCATTTGCGCTATTCAGTAACCACAGCTCATTTGCATACAGATCCATGCACAGTACCTCATAACTACACGGTTTCAGGCCCTGCATCATTAGCAACCACAGCAGTCCTACATTGTACATACTCCACACAGAGTCCTGTAATGGATTACTGTTACATACTCACAAATTCTGGTTTTTACAATATTTTTATATTTGTTTTCCATAATGGCATGTTTCTGCACTGTGCACACCATGCAAACATACCTAGGGTATTAAACAAAAAGAATTATTTGACATTATTTTCCATATGGCTTTGGACACATAATGGTTACCTTTGAACATATCTGTGTTCTCTATACTATTTCTGCCACTGTAATTACACTTTTACAGCCCCTGGTGTCATTTTTACATCTTGTACATGTAATTTTTCTGTGTACATTACGGACACCAACACAGGGACTGCCTATCTGCTTGTTGGATCATTCTTCCTGCCTCATTTGCATTCATTTCACCTGCTTTTGAGGTGATTTTCATGCCACTGACACTTCTGTGTTCACAAGCTCATGAACTCCCCTTGGCTCCCTTTACTGGATGACACATCTGCTTACTTCTGTATAAGTACCATGCCACAGCAAATAAGTCTATGTAGGATTTATTAAATTCCCCCCTACCTGTTTCTGCATAAAACTGTCTCTTTGTATCTCATTTGGCCTTCATACTATAACTAATGTTCAAAAATACATAATTCTGCCAGGTTACTCGTAGATAATGTTTTAGTTTGTACTTCTGTAGGTATAGCTTAGTGGTGCTTGGAGATATGGCAGCTGTGATGCTGTACAACTGTATCAGCTTTGTCTTTAAGCTGTACAAAAGACATGCTCAAACATGAATCTACTTTTGTGGCTGTGCATCTATTGTATGGATGGCAGGTGGATCATGAGTTATAACTGCATAACAGCAAACTGCATTCTGCTCTGCTGTTTCACTTGTGGCCTGAGACGCAGTGCGTGTTGACATGCAGAATAGTTATCACTAAATTGCATTACTTCTTGTATTCATGTGGTGGAGTTCATTTTTATACCTACATAAATCCAGCTCTCTACCTGGTGTGCAGTAACATGACAATTCTGCAGCTCTACTGCACTTTCATCCCTAAATAGGGTGCCACAATGTTCTTTGAATTTCTCTGTACACTAGTCTTATGCAAGTGCATACACTGTCTCTGAATTTCTTCCTGGTCTTCTGTCCTATACTGTAGCACAGCATATCACAGATCATGAAACAGATAGGTGAGAATTATATGCTTGAAAGCAGGTCAGTGTATACGGATACCTACATATATAAACAGCAATAATACATGGTTAGATGTGTTACTTAATGGTATGAAGGTAACTGCACAGAGAGTATCTGCTCAAAAATGTAGGGTTTACAGCAAGATGTCCACACTGACCACTGCACTAAAATGTTCACTATACATAAAAAGTAAGGTCAAAGAATACTGTTATATGCAAGGCAAATAAAACATGGAAGTGGAGGAAAGGAAACAAGGAAGAAAGAAAACATGCAGGTAAACAGCATGGACTGTGCATGAGCTGCTCTCATAGGCAACTGAGAAATCAGCATGACAGGCCAACTGAGTAAATGTTTCAGCACAGTCAATACATGGCACAAGATGTATGTACAAGTACTGGAGTGGGTACTAGTGAACATATCGGGGAAGAACATACAGACTACTGAAGAAAAGCTGTGAAACAGTAGAACTAAAATTCCATGAAACATCATCAAAAAGACAGAAGAAAATATAGTTAGACATATGCCATAGAAGGAATTTTTGCAACAACAGCTCATAAGCTTCCCAGTGCCCCATGTTAAAAACAGAAACATGTAGTTTGCAGGAACAGCATTACCATACATGCTTTTCATGTATACCTTATATTATTCTTTCCACTAAAGATAAGTCATATGAACACATGCAACACATAAATGGTACACCTTGGATTTTATCACTTGCTGGTCCATTTTTAAAATGGCAAAGCAAAATACTTCCATCCAGAATCATCCATGAGAATGTTTTGCCATATTTTCATAGACCACTCTAGCTGCTCCCCCTTCACCACCACCATCTTTATTCACACATTTTTGGGGATACTGATCATCCCCTTATTTATTACCCCTGCTTACAAGCTGTGACTTATTTTTCTGTAAGAAATCCTCCAACCAAAAACTACCATCTCTGGAAGTATCATTTGCCTTCCTGTTATCAAAGATGTAGACAGGAAATTCTGTCCCTTATCTATGAGCTTCCAACCCACCTCCTAAGTTAAAAATCTCTATTTATTTTCTTCTGTTCAATTGTTACACAGCAGAGCAAGCTCTGCCTACTGAATCTGCTTACTGAATTTCCCACCTAGAATCTTCCTACTGTCATATTTCCCTTTCCTTTTTCGGAATTATTTTTCCATTCTCACTCATATTTGCTTAAATCTGATGTCTCCAGTGCTCAAAAGGAGACTCCTCACCATGAGTAGTACTAGCGAAGTGATAACCATTCTACCGCTGTTAATGTTGCCATATTAACATGGTCACCCCCTTTAATTCTATAGAGACCATCAGCAATTTTAGTCATTAAAGTGGTGATATATATTTACCTGTACTTTTTTATAGAGAATTTGTTACCTGTAGTTCTAAATATTTTGGAAAGTACTCCTCCTTTATCCTTCTGATTTTGCTTGATTGTAAGTTTGTTCTGATGAAGTCCGGTAAGGACAAAAGCGCTTAATAAATAACAAATTGATTTGCTGCAGAGAACCTGCAATCATGGTGGTTTTTCTATTACTTCTTTTTTTATCTGTTTGCTGTTCGTAGAACATAATCTTCATCTAATGCCACTTCAAGAATCTCATCTAATGCCACTTCAAGATCAAGACTGCACTAAACTTAAAGAATATTTTCTGTATTGTCCTAAAGATTCTTCCACCCTTTTTCTACAATCATCCATGAGCATCCTAAACCACATTTTCCCTCACCTTTTCTAATCCAGTCAAGCAAACTGATATCTTCACTCCTTTGCAAACTCTTCTATCTCCAATATAAACAAACCTGGGGAAAAATGGCAGCCCTGACTGGTAATCCTTTTTTTACTTCTATGGGGTCTAAAACTACTCCATTTTTGATGTCTTGTACATCCATCTTGAAATCTATTCTTCAAAGTCCCTTCTCCAAAATACTTTGCATAATAACTCACAACTTATTGAACCCATTTTTTAGACACTTCTGCCCCACTCCTGTCCCCCTTCAGTGTATTGCATAGAATTTGTTATTGACCATCTGTTATCTACAGCTTAGCATCCTTTGACAATCTTACACTGTCCCTACACAATGACTTGGTGAGAATTGCATCAAGCTTGGCTTCAAAGGGCTTGGCCTATATTTTAATTAATTTATCTATTTATTGATATTTGCTTACAGAGAAAGCCTGACTGGGCAATAATCCATTTTAAGAAGAGACCTGGAAATAAATGCTCCAACATATTACATGAAAGCAATACGGTAGATTACAGTAAATATTAACTACCGGTATGGATTGTAATTTTTACAAGTACATTATAATATAATACAATACAGTATAATGCAGAGTAACCCAAGAAATAATATGATTGCCTAATGAGATAAGTAAGTTTAATGTGTTTAAATTAAAAGAGGTGAAAAGAGAGAGACAGAGAACTAAAGGGAGGTAAGTAGGGAAGATACTTGAATTCAAAAGAGATAATGACAGATGGTTAGTTGAGAAAAGGATTATTAATAAGATGACAGAGATGAGAGAAATAGTGATGACTGGTAGGTAAAAAAAGGAATATGTGAATATGAGAGAAGAGAACGTGTGTGTATAAAGTTGAAATAGAGAGATATACAAATTACACATGATTATTTGAACAGTATGTGTTTTGGTAGCATAGAGCGTGAGTAGGATTTTCAGTAGTAGAAATGAAGATGGCAGAAAGGTAGCTGAGGGAAGTAAAGGGAAAAGACGGCTACAAGGAAATGGGGTAAGAAATAAAACTATGGTTATAAGATGATGAGGTGAAACAGAAAAATGGAATATAGGATGGGACTACGTTGTTGTGAAGCATGAGCAGAGCCAGGAACTAGGAATGTGTTTAAAGAATCTTAAACATGTTGTGGCTGGGTGATGACCTAGTTACTACAGGGATTGACTTCCAGGTTTTTGCTACCATGTTAGAGTACAGGAGTGTCCAGCAAATTTGTTTTGGTTTATGTATGATAAGGAATTGTTTACCATTTGATCTTAAAGGACATTGGTGGGTGTAATTTTGGAGAATTGTACTAAGAGCTGGGTAGGCTGAAGGGTTGATTGTTATTTTCTGTATGTTGTGATTAATTGGGTGCATGCAAGATGGTAAGATAGCTCTAAACAATTTAATTCTTTTAATATAGTACAGCCATGACTTTGGATTTGTTTGCAGCAAATTGTGCAATCTTGTTATAGCACTGCTCAAGTTTATTTTCAGAAAGTTTTGGAGGTTTAGAAGAATGGATTTTCCAGAATGAAGTAATGGTAGTAGTTAGGTGTTAGAGTGTTAGCAAGGGTTACTTTAGTAGTAGTTGAGAGCGTTTTGTTTTTTTTTAGTCCATAGAGCATTCCTAACTTTTGGTGTGTTTTTAATTGCATTTAGAATATGTAGGTTGAATTTTAATATTAGGTTAAATATTAGGTAATATTAATTTGATATAAGGTGGTTAAGATAACTGTTAGTCATATATATGTGTTTATAATTAACTGGTAATGTGAAGTCACTCCTGATTTTCTTAATACCTCTACTCTGTCCCTTTTCATGTACCATTGTATGTCTCTTGACTGCCCAGTCCTAATAAGTTTGCGCTTTACTCCTCATTTTAATACTCCTTAATGCGGCCTCCTCCTATTTATAGAATTCTATGGAAAAACAAATTCTTCCTCTTTCTTTCTCATTTATAATCCTGATTGCAGCCATAATTTCATCATCTTCTTTTTCAAAGCTCTTGCAGTCTGTGTTGCTTTAGTTATAAGTTTTCCCAGTTTTTCTACGCATGTGTTTGATTTCTCTGTTATTCTTTACTATGGTTCAGTTGAAGTTTTTGTCTCTGTCATCCCTTCTGATCCATTTTTAGTTTTAATTTTCTTGCCAAGTCAGTCCCCAGGATTTAATAAACTCTTTGTAAGAACCATGTAGAACCTAAATGGAATGTATCCATGTACATGGCCAATGTTCCCCCCTCGGCAGTGCATCATGCATATTAATGATGACGAGCTGCCGAGGATCAGCATAGGAACAGGGTTATTGAATCCATGTAGGGAAAAGTGTAAAGGCTACCCGTGGTTGTGGGTAGCCTGTACTGCTCCCTGCTACTGTTGAAATGCTGTGAATTGGGTCAAATGTGTAATAGTTTATTTTAATATTCTTTTTTTTTTTCTGTTTTTGTATGTTTGTGCGGCATGGTGTGGCTTGCAGCAATACCAAGCTGTGCTTACATACAGACAGCTGACACCTGCCAGACATCTAAAAATAGAAATTGGATGTCATTAATTTTAAAGAATTTTCGGGGGGTCCTGTTTTTTTTTTTTTTTTTGTTTGTTTTTTTACTTGCTGTTTGCATGGTACAGCGCAGAGCTGAGCGGTGCTCATACATACATAACCAACAGTTGCTAGACATCTAAAAATAGAAACCAGATGTAATTAGTTATTTCTGTCTGGGTTTATTTAAGCATTTTTGTGTGGCACGCCATGGTGCTTAGCAATGCTAACAGGTAGCCCAGTAGTATATGTGAAGGTATACTACTTTTCATAATGTCCAAGTAGCTAAATGGGTAAAGATACAGCCTAATTTTTAGTAGGTCCTGGGTTCAAGTCTATAGCAGTGACAAGATGTCTATAACTTAATTTATTATATATGTTTAATTTTAAAAACAAATTTGTGAAATATGCTGCACTGTGCTGAACACTGCTTAAACATGCTAACGTCTGCTTTTGTTTGGCGGTGCTAAGCTTAGCTAAACCCCTGGTTGTGCAAGTTTTCACACTGCTTAGCTAGTTTGCGGGCTGCTAAGTGATGCAGCACGTTTTTGATTTTTTCTCAGTGATGTGTAATGGTGGAAAAACAGCCTATATTAGGTGCAATAGGTGGGAATTCTGCAACAATCTTTGGAGTCTGATCAATTGGTGATACAGGCAGTGCTGGTGAAGGTGCATGCTTTTGGGCACAGAGATGGGGTGTTCAGGAGTCCAGGGTCTTTGTTGGGCTCCTGGTAAAAAATCATGAACCTATGATGCTGCAGGGTGGTTTTCAGGGCTTGGAGTGTAAGGTGGGGGCCTGGGACCATTTGGCCAGGGATCTCACCAGTGTTACTGGTATCCCCAGCACAGATCAGCAGTGTTGTCACCATTATGATGACCTGAAGAGGAGAAAGAGGGGAACCTCTGACACCTTCAAGAGAGAGAGCTGGGAATGCCCCACAAATATGTAAGTATGTTTTCTGCTGTTTTACCAATATATGAATGTCTGCAAAACTGGTATGCATAATGGTGTGCTTCTCTCCCAACAGCTGCAGCTGAGAGGGCTCACAATGTTGACTCCCATGCCAGGCACCTGACCATGTTGTGCCATGAGTGTGTTATATATAGATTTATTATACTAACTGTAGAGCATTAAGCAAGAAAGAGTAAAGCATTTACTACAATAAAGTAAACACAATAAAACTGTAGTGGAATAAATGGACAAGTAAAGCTGTAGTGCAATAAATGAACAATAACAACTGTATTTCAATAAACAATAAACAATACCAATAACAGTAAGCAAAATGGTGTACAGCAGGATTGTGTTGTCATAACCATTGCAGTAGAGCTGTATGCATTACTTCTCTATGGTAAGGTTGCTGCAGTCAAGTGTAATACTGTAATAGCTGTTGCAGTCAAGTGTAATACTGTAATAGCTGTAGAATGCAAAACTAATGGCCTGCAAGCTGTATTGTTTAACTCATAGTACTTTCCAACGCTGTCTATAGATCAGTATCAGTCACATAATGCTCTCTGTTCTTCCTACTCCAAGTAATAAAGGTATATGGGTGAGATAGCCCATTCTGTGGGCAAATATTGTGTTAACTTCACAGACATTGATCAGCAAAACTAATAAAGTGTTAAATAGCATTGTTGATTCATACAGAAATCTGTTTTAATAAATACAGTATGGCCATATTCCATGTATGTGTGTTCTACTGTCACTGTAGTCAAGTATAGCACTGTAATAGTTCTGGAATGCAAGATTAATTCAGTCAGATAATGCTGTCTTTTTCTCCCACTCGCACAACAAAAGGTATATAGGTGAGGTAGCCCATGTTATGAACAGATATGAGTGTGGTTACATTTCGCAGACACTTATCAGCAATACCAATAAAGCATTAATCAGCATAATCGATTCCTAAAGACATTTGTTTTAATAAATGCAGTACAGCTGTATGCCATGCATGTGTGTTCTATTGTCACTGCAGTCAAGAATAGCACTGTAATAGTTCTAGAATGGAAAATGAATTCAGTCACATAATGCTCTCTTTTTCTCCCATTCTAGGAACAAATGATATATGGTATATGGTTGAGGTAGCCCATGTTATGAGCAGATATGAGTGTGCTAATATTTCACAGACAGTTGTCAGTAATACCAATAAAGTTAAATTTTTTTTGCAGCTGTCCCCTGTAGTCACAGTTATTGGGTTCTATTCCCATGCCTGCCAACTAAGGCATGACAGATGTCTAGTTTATGTACTGTACACAAACATGACTCTCAAGTGTCACAATTTCGCATAATGTAATTAAAACTGCCTAATCGGTCTGCCACAGGATTACCAGAAAAATGATCATCTGGAATGCAATGTATTACCAAATCTGCTTACAGAAGACCTTGGTAGTTTTTGAAGTTCACATTATGTGAGTGTTCGGTGTAGTTGTGCACCTGCATTTGTTAGTGCTTGCCCATACTGACCCATGCTAACACCTTGAGAGGTATGTATGTGCTACATCACCTATAGGAAAATTGTAGTCACTGTACTAATAACTGACACTACGTGCCTGTAGAGTCTTTATTATCAGTGTTTTCAGGGATATAGTCTGCATTGTCACTAATGGATTATTTCTCTCTCTCTCCATACCCCTTATCTTCATGCATTTATTATTGTTATTTTTTATTATGATTTAATATTAACATATGTTGCTAAACTAAATATATTTTTGCAAAATGTGATGTAATATTGTTATGTCTTATTATGATTCACTATTAACATACTTTGTTAAACTAACTATTTTGTTGCCCTTATGGTTTACTTCTTACTGGCATGCTGTTACCATACTGACTGTTATGCTATTTACTGTTGTGTTACACATACTATATGTATTTGGATTAATTAAAATGCTGTTCCATTCTGCTAATACTAACAATGGTTTGGTTATTACTGACCTTAACTTATTGCTATACCTCATTCACCACAGCACTTCAAGGTAGGCCAGTTGTGGCTGATCTGCCTACCCTTGCCTCAACTAGCCATGAGACCGGGTCCTTGCACATCTGGGACCCAGACTGGTGGTGACTCTCTGCTGCCCATGCACTACCTGTGGTGTCAGGAAGTACCACCCCATGGGATGAGGCCCGGCCCCCCTCTGGGAGCAGTGATGGAGGGGTTGTCACCCAGGATGAACTGCCGGTCTTGGTGCACAGGATAGTCTGCCGTGAATTTGACCGCCACCTGCACTGGATTGAGGGCATGCTGGCCTATCTGGTGGGGCAGCCTCACCCCAGCTAGACAACACAGTTATGTTATTCTCACCTCTCTCTCTGGGGTTGAGAGTTCAAAGTCATGTACAAATTCTGTCAAAGTGCACAGTTGTTGCTGTACAAGAAATGGATAGCTATGGTTCTTTCTTACACATTTCCTGCAAATACCTACCTGCCTTTCACTATGCTTTTCCCCCTGCTTGCACCCCATTTCACCACTTTCCTATCTCCCCATTTCTCTTTTCTATATATTTTTTTAGCTTGTTGCTGCACGTCGTGCCACATCACGCAGCTTCACTAAGTTCAGCTAAATAGAGCTATATTGACTATATGTGTTTATAACTTACAAAATAAACACCTGTCCCATATATTGAACCCAATCCCATCACACCTGCAGACCACTGCATTAACCTGCCATGTCACACAACTCCTACTTAGAGCATGTGGTTTAAAGAAAATATAGGTAATTATCAGTTACTGTCATTAAGAGTGTTTCAGTGGAGTTATGCACCACACTGTGCCATGCACATGATTAAAAAGTAATTAAATTAAAAGGATTAAAATGGGGGTGTACCTTGGACCCTGGTGTAAAGGTACATCACTAGAAATCCAAATACATAATAATGAATGTAAGTAAGGCCTGTGATAGCAGGTAAATGTGCCCTTCCACAGCAACATGTAGAAAGACACCTGTTAAGGCATTAATGGAAAAATACATGTTTATTTGGGACCCTGGTACACACATACATCCATATAAAGCCATGGACATACTGATGGATGTAGAAATTGTATGTCACAGCCTGTATGTGTGCACATATATCTTGCAAATACACCTGCTGGAGCTGTGACTCAGTAGCTCAGTTTGCTAATTGCCTCACAAACAGTACATTTTGCCGCACACAGTCCTGGGTTCAAATCCAGTGGTGTGTAGAAGTGAATATACAGTATTGCGAAGGCAGCAAATAATGACTGAGTCATGCACTCTTTATCCACATAATGCATTTCAAATGGCATGTCTGCTTTTTATTGATGGAAGTCACAGGCCTACAGGTAGGAACACACTTCACATATCCCTATAGCAAAACTACATGTGCATAAAGTGTTACATCATGCATTAATATGCATTCACAGAGAATGTCAACACAGGTACTGCAGATGAGGGCCACTAATATCAGAGTGCACCAGACAATCCTTCCAAAGTCACTGCGCAGATTATCACAGCTGCACAAGTAACATACACATTGGAAGTCCCTGCTTGTAATAAGGCCTGCCCTCATACACGCTGCAAATTACTACCAGACTGTAACAAATGGCCTGGCAGTAGCCAAATGGTGGATGTATTCTTATATTTATACCCCATCTTATCTAAGGACACACCAAAAATGTTGCCTAGTACTCTGTTAGTGATATTGTTGCCTAACATAATTACCTTAAACACATGCCTAGGAGTGGAAAGGGTAGTCTCACTCTGGCTCTGGGTCTACAACAACTGACACAGCTCCCACAGTTATTCCTACAGGTTGTTGTCCTCCAAAGTGTTCACACTCTCTGCCCATGTCTATTACCTCCAGCTGCAGCCTGTAGCGCACACATTTCTGTGGAAAAGTTTCTTCTACAGACCTGCCCTCTGCAACAATGTAGTCTCCTCACCCCAGTAATGTTTGGCACAACATATCAGAAAGGGGCCTTGATGTTAATGAAGGCCTTATATATTGCATAGTGGTTTCTTGTCAATGGCTGATGATAGTGCAAATCAGCTGTGTTAGCTGCAGTTAGCATTTCAGACTTACAGATTGGTTTAAAGGCAATCACCTGCTAATGAGAAGCACGTTTAAAAGGCAAACAGCTATGGCATGCCTTTGTGAAACCCTTACTATCACCACATATCAACAGAGGAGTACTGCACACCATCAGGTATGTAACTGATTTTTTGTACAACAGGATGCAGATGGGTGAATAGACATATGGACAATATGGATTACAGCAATAAGCTTGTTGTAGACCTGTGATTATGACATGTCATTGATCTCTTGTTGTTTTATACCTATACAGGATGTACAATTCATCAAGGGTGCATTGTCTGTTGTCATTGTGGCACACTGGTCTCATCGGACTGTCCCTTTATAGTGGTTGTAATAGCCACTGCTAATTGTGTGGCATTGTTCCTATGACATATTATCAGGGGATTGCCCATAGGGGACATGTCACAGTGGACTTAAGTGTTGGGTATATGATCATACAGCAGTATCTGTCATGGCACGCACGGGAATACCTGACTATTGCTACTATCGCAGATGTATCAACACAGTTAGTATATCTACACATTGTGGAGTATGGCATGTGTGAGGAAGCAGTGGATAGTGCCAGCCATTATGTCCTTGCTGTATCTCTACATAGTGTACATCCATGTATGTGATCCTGTAATGTATTCCCCTTTTGTTGTCTTTCAGGAATCATGCATCCTAGATTCTATGTACCCTTCTCTGATGCAGAAAATGAAATTATACTGGAAGGACTAAGACAACATCATCACATTCTTCTGTCCAGGGTGAGGCAAAATAGGGAACAAATGGCTGCACTGTGCACAGACCTTGTCAGTGATGTGAATGGCATGGGCAATTAGGGCAGAACATATGAGCAGGTTCAACACTGTGCAATGGACATGATAAATACTGCATGAAAAATGGCAGCATATGTAGCTAGGGATCATGCTGTCACTGGAGGAGAGCCTGTAGTGGAACAACCACTTTTTGCCTCTGAGGAATTCCTGGTGAACCTAGGCACACTCAACAGCTCTCAGCCATCCATCACACCATACATCATGGAGGTGGGCACCACAATTTCCACAGAAGAGCAGCATAGAGGTAGGCTTATGGTGATCAGCATTACAAACCCAGCTCCAGACAAGTGACAAGTGGAGTACCTCAGTGTTCAGTCTTGGGACGGCTCTTGTTTGGCATCTACTTCTCTGAAGTACAGGCCCACACTAAGGGACTCTGGCTAACAAAGTTCGCAGATGACTGCAAACTGGGAGCCATTATTGAATCCCCAAATTATGTGGATATTCTACAAAAGGGCCTTACAGAAACAGATGCTTGGTGCCAGATCCATGGGCTCAAGCTTAATGCCAAGAAATGTATAGTTATCCCCATTGGGAAAAACCATGTACCCATGAATTACCACATAGGTGGTAGTGCACTAAATGGGTCTATATCAGAACAATGATGTTTTAAAATGTCAAATGTTCTAATATCGACCTCTATTCAGCGAACGCTAAAAATAGCGAAGCTGCAGAACACCAATTTTTTTCCTAGGGAAAGAATTTGGTTAGCCATTTCTGTGGTGTCACTATTTTCAGCGCTGTGGTGGAAAGTTACGGATCGGGTTCAGGTAAGTGTGCGATTGTGTGGATGTTAGGTTTAGAGCATGGGTTAGGTGAGTTAGGGTTAGGGCGTGGGTCAGGTGAGTGTGCGATAGTGACAGACTTTAGGGTTAGGGGTGGGTTAAGTGAGTTAAGGTTAGGGCGCGGGTTAGGTGAGTGTGCAATAGTGACGGACCTTAGGGTTAGGGTTTGGGTTAAGGTAAGTGGATGGATAGTAGTGTATGCACAGTTTAGTGTAGGGTTATATGTAGGATTTTAAGTGTACGTGTGTGGATTGCTGTTTTTTTGGTGTGCTTGTGTTGTGTGTATGTGTTTCCGGAATAGCGAATTTTTTCCATGGGAAAAGATTTGCTGTTCTGAATGTTCAATATTTTGTGGTTTAGATATTTTAGGTTCGATGAAATAGCGTTCACTATTTTCATCTTTCAATAGTGTGATATGAATGCCAGTAAACACCAAAAGTGTGATGAGAGACTTAGGGACACAGGTGGACAGTGGTCTCACCTTCGATAACCACATCGCCACAACAGTCAAGAAATCCTTCTACGTGGCACACCTCATCATTAGGGCTTTTCTTCCAGAAAAAAGGAGGTCATTCTCCCACTGTACTCATCCCTTATTAGACCCATTATAGAATACAACGCCCCATTTTGTATGTACCTCACAAGACATCTGCAACAGCTGGAAAGGCCGCAGAAATACCTCACTAAAAGAATCACAGGCCTAAAGCAGATGCCCTATGCTGACCATCTAAAAGAACTCCAGCTATACTCTGTGGTATATCGTCTACTCAGAGGCAATCTCTGCTTAACATACAAGGCTATGTCAAACCCTGAGCTGTTGGACATGCTCCACTTAAAAAAAATCCCAATCCCTCAGAGCCACATGCTCTAGGGATCTAAACCTTGTCATCACAATAAACAAAACATGCTGGAGGGATAGGCTCCTGACCCAGAGACTCCCCATACTCTGGAATAGACTGCTCATACATGTCAAGCAGAGCACCTCCTTGACCCTCTTCAAAAGGAACCTTGAAGATTGGATGGGAGATAGGAAATTCACCCCAGAGATCACTTCAGTCACCCTGCTAGAGAGGGGTCCAGGGAAGTAAATATTGTGGGAAGAAATATCCAGGGAATTGTTATGGCTAGGCTATGTACTAGGCCGATAGCCTAGTACCAACCTATGAACCTATGAACCTATAATACTGTAGCAGTCACTATGTCAGGCTGTACATACATTTACGTGGGTGTCAGGTCTTTGTTCTTTGGAGGGGTTTACCTCATTTGTACTCTCATACTCAGAATGTGACCAATACAACAAGGAACATAGTAGCTACTGGAAATGTGAGATGTATGGATGTATTACCTTGCGGTGCTGCAACATGCATTGGTACTGACATTACTTCACCCTCAACTTTTCACAGGTCCATCAGGTATTGGCCAAGGCCATGGTCCTGCTCCTGATAATCATGACATTGTTTTTTTAAAGAACATTTATATTCTATTAAAGTTAAGGGCCAGAATAATGCCCTATTTAAATGTAATTTTATATGTAAACAGGGTAGAATGTTTGTATTTACCATTCTGGAACAGGTACGTAAGGATCTTAGCAGGGGTAATCACAGGAGTGTAGCTGAACAAATAGAGATACTTTAGCAGTGACAGTTAAGAAAAGATAAGCCTCCTGGTTTAAATGAGGCATTTACTCTAAAATGCTTTTAAAAAAACAAAAGGTAGAAAGGACATTAAATTAGACAGTGAAATGTGCATTACAATATATTTGTCAAGATAAGTGTACTGGGTATTTATGTGTTGTTTTATCAAGTATAGTGTCATATGGCTTATTTAAAAGGTAAATTTTACTTGTTATGTTGTACTTGATTCACTTGAAGTGATTGTTAGAAAAGGTCTTGAGTTGAATGTGAATTTTGTTCTGAGGAAGTCTATTTTGGATGAAAGCAGAGAAGACAAAAGTTTGACCGCTAATCCAGTTGTGGGTCTTTGTTATTATGAGTATTGGTGGATTCTTCATACACAATAGTGCAGGTACTCATGTGATGCTTTTTTCTTTCTTATCACAGGTGACTGGGGTGGGGGTTGGTCTCTGTCCCCTACACAACCTGATGTTAGTGTTTCTACAGACTCTGATGATGATGGTGGCCACAGTGAGGCACAGGTGGAGGTGTTGGGGGTTGAATCTGTCCCAGAGGTACACATCCCTCTTCTGCCTCTATTGTCACCACACACAGTCAGTATGCCCTCACATACCCAGTCCACAGAGGCCACAGATATTGGACAGCCAGAGGGGGGGACATTGAACATGAAATTGTGGCAACTATGGCTCCAGTGAATGTAGACACAGGCCATTGCCAGAGAGCTGGTGAGGTCCCACACAGGTGGATTGACAGGGGTGCTTGTAGGAGGCCTGTTGTCTGTCTGCCACCTGTTGCAGGTGTCACATCACCAGTCACTCTGTGCATGTTTCAGGCCATCATGGAGGCAGTGGCACATTCTGAATGGAACACCAGATGTATGCTTAGGATTATGGATGCAGCACAGTCTGACATCCGTGACTGCCTCCACCACACTGGGGATCAGTTGACTGATGCAGTGGGAAGAAGGTGGGCTGCGACAGTGTCTGTCTTGGACTGCACATTGTCTGTGCTGAAAAGTGTGGTTGGAGTTGAGCGTCGGACTTGTGGACGTAGGTCAGCAACCTCATCTGCTAAGAGTCCATGTGGCCATACACAATCACGCTCCCTGTAGTGGCAGTACATCCAGTGCTACGGAGGGGGTTGTGCTGTCCACACCACAATGTGGCAGGTGTTGAGCTTGGGGTCCTGGGCATTCCTGTGGGATACATGGCCCTACCAGACAGCAGTCACCACTGGGTACTAGCATTGCTTCTGACTTTGGGCATGGAGGTGCCAGTGCAACTCCTGGCAGAGCCAGTTTCCATGTTCAAGGCCAGAGACGATAAACTGTCAACTCTGCCATGTATGGTCCAAAGCTGTCCAACATACACACATGTAGGACTAGCACTGAGCTTGCCTGTGTACACACACACACACACACACACACACACACACACACACACACACACACACTCACACACCACTGTCAAATGCAGGTCACGTACAGACACACACGACACCTTACCATGGTTCATCTTACCTGCTTCCCTTCCTGACTTACACACATTCTGTCAACCATTTGGGTCAGCCTAGGCCTCCTGCACCCCCACACAACACCCTGTACAAGTGATGATACCTGTGCCACATCCTTGTTATCCTCACCATCGATGTAGGGAAATGAAGCTATATGTGTGATGCACAGGGTGACTATATTAGTTAACATGTACTTGTGTAATGCAGTGTTGTTTTCCCACACCACTTGTGGTTAATGACAGATACTGTATGCTGGCATTTGTCACGATACACCACATACTTTGATGTACCTTATGTTATATGCTGCTGTAATGGCTGCATATTTAAACAATGACAGGTGTGTCACAGACCTGTTTATGTTTCTGCTTCAGACATTTGTTGGGTTAACCTATGGGTACACAGTGGCAATAAAGCAGCACAAGATGGCATGTCAACACAGCAGAAATATGTCTTCAGCAAGGTACAGCACAACAAGTGCATGGCTCCATAGGTTCATATGTGCATAACAGGCTAACAAGGACAATGACAGTATTCAGCATACTCGTGCATCCCTAATCTGTGAACAGGTCTGCTACCCTTGATAAGTATCACCAGTGTTTTGGGAACTCATGCATCTACAAGATTTGGCAACGGAAATGACTTATCTATAAATATCCTGTGTCCAGTACAGACAGTTGCCCAACAGTCACTGTGATTGTCATGTTCTGCATCCCATTTTGTAACTGCACATGCTGTGCCACAGCAGATGTGTGCTTCACATGCATGGGAGGCCTGTTTCATGTATGACATACTGTCTGTGTTACATACCTATGTACTATGTATACCACAGTGATGATGTAGGTGTATAGAACAGGTGAGACATGTGTTAGTCCTGTCATGGATATGCAGGAGATACACATCCCCTCCAAAACATTTAGGAGACAGACTAGACATGCACAGTTGTGACATGGACTCCATAGGACATGTTATCTACTCTGTGTATTGATGTACCATGGAACCTGTGTGGCTGCTACAGTTGTACAATATGCTTGTGTAGTGGCACAGCAAAGGTGCCATTGCAAACAATTATAGCTGTGATGACTGCCACATTCAGTATAGCAGTGCCAGTCTGGGATTTGCATCCAAAACCTGTCAGTGTAGGCTGTACAACAATAAATGTATCCCCACGTTTTACCAACCAGTGACAGTCAAAGGCTACATTACTCTCTGTGTCCATAACTCCACATGTAATGGTTCAACTGTGTGTGGACACTACAATCTTTTGCAGGGGTGGATGATTTCTCAGAGGGTAGTATTGTGCAGTCGTTAATAGTTAGTCTTTCTCACTGGCTCAAAGTACAACTGACTGTGTCTTAGGCCATCCTAGATAACTGTTGGTTCTGTGTGGGAGTCTGTGACAGCTCCCAGTATGCAATCACCTGCTAATGTACTCAGTCAGAGATCAATAACAGTGGCTTTTACTGCAGAGAGGGAATAGGTAGATGAGGTACACCAATAATGGAAGATGTTGAACCACACTGATGACTGGCATCATTGCAGTGCAGGTCTCCCAATATTATCTTCCCAGAGTATGACTGTTAGACACTTGCCCATCCCCAAGCTGGTATAACACTCTGTACATAAAGTACACAGTTTCCAGCAAGGCCTGATGGCCTAATATTGTCATACACCTTGTCAGGGCATGGTTGATGGAGTGAGATGTATGTCCAATATCCACTGCATAGTGTAACAGTCAATGGGTTCCAGCAGTTACAATCAGTAGGTATGATCTAGCCTTGAGTGAAAGTAACAGTGCTTGGTCTAGTGTCACTAGGTGTACAACACAACAGTGTCAATGCTCGTATCCATGCTAACCCCTATCATGGCATTTCAGGTGACATGGGTCAGAGATCTGGAGACACCGCTTGGCACAACCTGCTAGTTGTCCTCCATGCAAGTAAGAGTTGCAGTTATTTTCAGTACGTTGAAGGAAGAGAGTCATGCAAGGTGTCTCTGCAGAGGACAAACAAACATATTAGGGAAGTGTAATATGTACACACAGTGGTGCTTAGTCAAGTTGTGTCTCACCTGCCCAAAGGATGGTCCAGGTCCTTACCTACAATGCTCCGCAGCAGTGCCATAGCATTCCCACATGGGGAACCAACATAGTGCACCATGTGTTTACCAATATGGGTGACCAGTACAGCACCCCCAATGTGAGATCCTCCCTGGTGGGATCTGGCCACAGATCAGTCTCTTTAGAACTACAAGCATGTACCGGGTTCCTATCACGTAGTCAAACTTATGGTCGAGACCATAAGTTTGAATTTATAAAAGTTTGAGCATTTCAATGGAAATCTTCATAAGCAGAGGTTTCCATTTTGTTCAATGGGGCGCGATCTCTGAGTTGGTATATTTAAGTAGTGGTGGGGTGTGGTAGTGCAGGGGGGCTTGGCCCCCTGCTTAAAACAGTTTATTTTGTTTTCCATTGTTTTTTTTTTTATCCATAGTCAAAGTTTTGTAACTTCGAACATAATGGTTCGAACATTACATGTTCAAAGTTATAAGACTTCAACTATGTGATATAGACCCAAACGTACCCCCCTTGCAGATCATACAGACATATATGTCAAGACATCCATTTATTACCTCCTGTTGGATGGTTGACATAGTGTGACTGCATCTCCTGCTTCAGATGGGACAGGCAAGTATGCAGAGTTCTACACCCATGAATTATGTTAGCAGCATTACAATGGTAAGAACTCAGCTGCACATGACAGGAGGGACACAGGCTCATCATGGCTCAGAAAATCTGACTGGTAGACAACTGCCATTAGCAGGCTGCAAAATAACAAATGAGCAGTGCTGTGTGACAGTTGGGATGAGGGTGTCCCCTCCTAACATGGAGGCACTACTTCCTCAGATAAAAGAAGCAGATAGTGTTGTTGCAATGTTGAGTAGACATGGTAAGTGACAAAAGTAGCCATGCATGCAATGCAGAGCTACAATGCACAGTGTAGATACATGTGTGACCTCAAAGGACAAGCCCAGACAGTCAGTGACCTCATATGTTATGATGTCACATATGATGGTTCTGGACTCATACCTTACCTGTACACCCACATTGTCTGCATCAACTACACTCCCATGTCCCCACAACATGTGACACATGACAGTCCTACAATCTGTTCCAGAACTTCCATATTTACAGAGCAGTTCATAACTGGCATCTCATTGGAAGATATACAGCATCTATTGCACATGCGAACATTCCAGGCTGCATCCCACATGTGATCTGACAAGGATTACTAACACTGTTGGGACACCCTTGCAATCATACTGACACTACTGGCTGCACACCAGCTGAGTGGACAATGGCAACTGTTATATCTCTGCACAGAGGTGGTGCATCCACTGACCAACATAACTATGCACATCTTTGCCTGAGTATCCATATCTGTATGCCTGTAGGGGCGATCATCATGGAGCTGATCAGCACACATATATGTGTTCTACACACAGTTGACTGTACACAGTTTGGATGTGTGACAGGGGGAGCATACCTGCTACACATGGAGGACATTTCCGAGGCAGTCACCATAGACCTAGGTGAGGGTACATCAGGGCATACAACCCCTAGACTCAGACAAGCCCTCTGATTATATTCTCTGCTCAGTCAACATTTACAAAGCACCCACTTAGGTATCCATGATACTGTCATTGTAGGGATTATTAAGTGGCCCATTGCTGACACACATACTGAGCATAGGGACATCTGCCTCCAGCAGCTGATCTGTCAGCAGCAGTGCTCAACAGGGTTTAATCCTGGTCCTCTACTGCTTGGAATCCATTCAACTACAATCCACATGACTACTGACTGACTGTGGCTACCAGTGTTGGCTGATGCCTGCAAATTGTGAGCACTCAGAGAGCCTCTGTGGTATGCCACTATCCTGCAAGAAGGTATTGCAAACACATCCCTGTTGACAGTAATTGCCATAAACTCCATGCAAATATATATGTAGTACCAGTTCCATCAGTTAGAACTATGTACCTGATAAGTAGCACATCAGTCACAACATGTGATGTACACATTCAGGGGTGAATGAACTGGCCACACAGACCTGGCCACACAGGTTTACACCTAATGTGCCTCAGATCACCATGTCTCTATAGTGGTATGGCAGGAATCATATGGCATAGCTGAAGCCACAGTCACCTGTAAGTTACATACTCATAACTTCCAAGTACTTTTCCCTCACCATGTCAATATTTGAGTGCAATGGCCATTTGGTGATGTACCTTTCCAAGCAGTACTGGCAATTGCACCCAACAGTATGGTCCCTCACAAGGTCACTTCACGTCCTCAGTATGTGTTCAATGAAGATAGTCTGCAATAAGTGCCATTGTCACCTGTGGCATATAGACTACTCAGAGGTGATCTCTGCCTTGCATATAGGACAGTGCATGACCCTGCTTCACTGCATATGCTTCCTATCTGTAGGAGGCATAGTAGATGGCTAACCCACTGTAAGGACATTAACCTTGTATGTGATGTTGGTACTGCATGCTTGTGAGAGAGATGTGTCTAGCAGACTTAAACACACCCTTGAAACAGAACCCTGCCTAATGGCACACAGAGCACCTCAGTGCACCTAACCACATGCCATATGTATGATTGGCTGGAGGACCTTTTTCAACACAGGGCATCTGCTGGACTGAGGCAATATGTGCTGATCCTATAACTACAGGTATAAAGATGTCTGTGATTTTAAGGGCTGTATGGCCATTATGCTAGTGAAGTTCAAATGTCCTATGGTTCCATAATATGATGTAAAATGCTCTAACAGGCTCACACATGACCATGGCTACAATGAGGCTAGCACAACTTCCAATCACTGCATACAGGACACGCCAGGGCATACACTTAGTGCAAGTTGGCTTTATGTAGATGAGCACACTTACTTATGTAATGGTACACGCTACAGATCACAGTACATGATGCACGCAATGCATATCATGCCTGCTAGTACTATCAGTTCAGCACATATAATGCTTGATGACATCAGCAGGCCTAGTTGTGGTGAGTCCTTTAGGGGACCACATCACATGCTACAAATAAAATACTGCAAAACTACCTATTACTGTGATACCAATATGATCATATTTATGCCATCAGGACACGCACATGCACCATGTAGCCTGGAGTGAGATTACAACCCCAACCTATTTAGTTTTACACACTATAGATCACATTATTTATTGCATGCATACAGCTTACGTCTGCATATTACACTGTCAGCTGGCAGTCTTAAAGTGGATGAAATCATCAGGCCTTGTAGACAAGGACAGTGTGGAAGCCAGCAGCAAGTTACAGGGCCAAAATGTGCATAACTATTTGAGGTGGATAGCCCATGAGGGCATGGTAGTTGTTTTGCAGAGAGATGCACACACATGTGCACCAAGTAGACTGGAGTGAGATTAAAACCCCTACCTTATTAGTCTTACACACTCTAGATCACAGTATTTATCGCACGCACCATGGCTTAATTATATGCACTCCACTGTCAGCTGGTAGTCTTAAGGTGGATGACATCATCAAGCCTTATAGACGAGGACAGTGTGGAAGCCAACACCAAGTTACAGGACCAAAAAGTGCATAACCATTGCATGTGGTTAGCCCATGAAGGCATGGTAGTTGTTCTGCAGGGGGATACATACACAAACGCACAGCAAGTAGCCTGGACTGAGATTAGAAGCCTAGTTGTTTTGCAGAGATACACACACACACACACACACACACACACACACACACACACACACACACACACACACATGTGCACCAAGTAGCCTGGAGTGAGATTAAAACCCCTATCCTTTTAGTCACGTACTACAGCTTATGTCTGGGTGTCACACTGTCATCTAGGAGTCTTAATGTGGATGATATCATCAGGCCTTGTAGACAAGGGCAGTGTGGAAGCCAGCAGCAAGTTACAGCATCAAAAAATGCATAACCATTGCAGGTGGATAGCCCATGAGCAGATAGCAGTTGTTGTGCAGGGGGATACACACACAAACGCACAACAAGTAGCCTGGAGTGAGATTAGAAGCCTAACTATCTAGTCTTATTCACTATAATTCACAGCACTTATTGCACATACCACAGGTTGAGTCTGTTGTATATGTAATTGGAGGCACAGTACTTGTGCATTACACAAACTTGTGTTGAACAGCCTCAGTGGTCTACAGAATGATATTGCTTCATACTGTTATCTGTATCTAATATCCTAGCAGTGGGATAACTATTATCCTATCTATGTGTGTACATTTACAAGTATGGCCATATGTGGTTGCTTGCAGTTAGATAGGCAAACCTAAGGGCAGGAACAATGTGCCTTGTCCATACCTGCATTGACAACATTATACATTATACCACCTGATCACCTGCATCTCTCTACCTAGTGACATCCAGAAGGCACAGGGGTCTGTAGATAACTGAATTATGCACTGTTGCACCCTTAGTTTGGATCCTTTGAGCAATAGTACGGATGTGTGATAGTGCAGAATTATTCACCATTATTAGGGTATGTAGGACAATACAAACATCAATAACCACAAAAAAGATTTTCACCTCAGAAAATAAAAATAAGGCATAGCTCTAGGACAATAAAGGCTGTCTTCCACCAGTATATAAATTTCCTTCCACAGATGTTTCATAAAAAGTAAACTATTCGACTCCTGTTCCAAGAATTAAATCCACGATGTTGTAGTAAACCACTTTAATATAAAATAAACTAAAACAACAAAAATTTACACAGATTAAGTGCTTTCATCTCTCCACGGAGACTTCATCAGAATCATCTAGTAACCTTTCTGGAAACATTTTATATATTTAAATTCACTATCATTGGTTGGACATTTAGTACTTCAATAATCCAATTATTCAATTATATAATCATGCTAATGTTTCACTTCAAACCTTCTGGTGTTTTTTTGAAAAAAACATAGTAGAAAAATATGCCATACATTTACAAGCTTGCAATAATATACATAGTCTTCCAACATGTATATACCACCACATAGTAAAAACATTTAAAAAACCTTGTAATCTAATCTATCAGAATTTTTTTTAATAATAAATATAAAATATAAATAAAATACCTTTTTGTATATATATGGGTAGGTATGTCTCCCTAAGAAGCATATACTAAATGCACATATGTATTATTATGTATATGTACACAAATTGCATACATA
>NC_056732.1:1120986554-1121009626 GCF_019279795.1 Protopterus annectens | reverse complement strand
GGCCCACAATCGGGGAAAAAAAAAGACCCATCTTCCTCTTATTCTTTTTTTTCCAGGTACAATCCTCTAGGCTCAGAAAGTGGGTGGTCTGGTTATGTATGATGCTTCACAGAGATGTGTTCCTGGACATTGTCCATCTGTGGGGTATTCCTCAGGTAGATCTTGTTGTCTCACATCTGAATAGACATCTTCCTCTATTCTGTTCCAGAGTCCCAAATCCTCTGGCTCAGAAAGTGGGTGGTCTGTATTTTCCTTACAAAGGGATGTGTCTATCTGCCATTTTCTACTATCATGAGTCTAGCACAAGATCAGGTAGGACTTTTCCAAAATCTTGATAGTGACTCCCCTTTGGCTGAGGCAGCATTGGTTCTCCTTCTTTCTCATTTGTCCAGGGAAATCTACACAAGTTACCTCACCAGGTGGATCTACTCACACAAGACAAGGGGTCACTTATCCATCCTCATTTGTCCACTCTTTTGCTGACTCTGTGATTGTTAGGGTTTGATCTGTTTTAGGCACCTCTTTTCCGAGGTGGCTACAGGTCTTGCAAGAGACCAGCGAACCCATTACCAGGAAATCATATATGTCAGAATGGAAGCAATTTTCTTTCTGGTGCCTGTCTCACCATCAGGATCCTCTACCTATGAAGGTTCCTCTGGTTCTGTCTTATTTATGTGATCTGTCCCTTGCTGGGTTAGCATATTCTTCATTGAAAGCTCAGATGTCAGCAGTTTCTGACTGTTTGCATTTGACACCTCATCTATCCTCTAGATTTGAAGTCAAGACACTTCTAAAATGTGTCCTTCATCTCAGGCCTCCTAGCAAGCCACTTCTGCCTTCCTGATATCTCAGTTTTGTACATGAAAAATTAACCCATGCTCCTACAGTACTTATTACCTTGATACGGCACTCTTATAGATAGCACCCCAAAAAGGCAAACCCCCATTTCTCGGTCACCCACATCCCCCGGAATCTCTTTTAAAGTTTTTTTGTCTAGTCCTTCTAGCATGTCGAGGGATCAGTTGCTAGTGTCCTCTCCTGCTCAGCTGGTGAACCTGGGAATATTGAGGCAATGTTACAATTGCCTCATGTACACGGACAACCCTCTCCTCCTCCCACAAAACACAAATACATGCGAGAGATGCAACTATACGGCCAAACTGGAGGGTGAGCTCTCTCAACATAGGACTGGCAAGACCAGTCAGGAGGAGAAGGTTACCACACACACTATAGACCCAGTCTCACATAGTACCATCACAACCTCAAATCATACACATAAACACACAAAGACATACTCGTGGCTCTGATCAAAAATCTACCAAAACAGCAGAGGCCACCAAAGCAGACACCCAAACAACCACCACCTCAGAACACAACACCTGCAACACATAGACCTCACAGTCAGAGTGTCAAACAGTCACAGCCCTTAAGGCCAAACACAATGCCAGACACACTAGTCATTGGTGACTCCATAGTCAGACACACTGGCGTCCGCTCACCAGACTGAGTAAGGAGAAGGTCACAGTAAGCTGCCTGTCAGGCGCTAGAATCCGCCACATAACGCAAGCACTCAGGTCTCTCAACAGCAGGTACAAATACGACTCAGTCATTGTCCACGCTGGTGTAAAGGACCAGAGGCATACCTTCTTGGACTACATGAAAAGAGACGTTGAGGAGCTCTCTGATTATGTAGCCCAGGCAGGTATGACCCTGACCTTGAGCAGTATCCTACCTTCACCAAGAATGATGCCACAATACAGAGATAAGATGATCAGCTTTAACAATTGGCTTAAACTCTGGTGTCATTCAAAGGGGATCCAATGTCTGTCTGCCTGGGATGACATGCTGGACAAGCCACGCTGCTTCGGGGCGGCTTGCACCTGTCACCCTGGGATTCGGATATTGGCAAAGGCTCTTGCCACCCCCATAGTGCCTTTTTAGGCAAGGCTCAAATTCTAAACCTACCACCCTAGAACACAAAAAGGAAAAAAACTAAGGGTAATGCTGCTCAATGCCAGAAGTCTAAATCTCAAAATGCACTTTTCGAGGCCCTTCTCAGTATGGAGAACATCGATGTCTGTGCAGTGACAGAAACCTGGTTCAAGGCTCCTGAGAGCACCCCAGCACTATCAGGTTTTACCTCTTATCATGCGTTCGGCCCCAAAATCCGGACAATACCAAGAAAGGAGGGTATCCATATTCATCAAGGACACCCACACCTCAAGACTGAGTAACAGCATACGATGCATGGAGACCATCCAGGTGCAATTAACCATAGGCAAGACTGCTCTGCAAATTGTAGCATGTTACAGGCCACCCTCACAAACTCAGGAACCTCACATGGCCTTCCTGAAAACACTAGAGGGGATAAATGTATCACCAAACACCATCATACTAGGTGACTTCAATTACCTAATATAGACTGGGAACACTACTCAAGCCCAAACACCCTAGCCCAAAAGTTCCTGGAATTCATAAACTCAAATGCCATGGAACAACTAGTCACCATCCCACAAGAGGAGAAAACATACTTGATCTCATCATCACGAACATGGGAGCACAATGTTCAACACGGAAGTATACCCCTCACTGGTGAGATTAGATCACAAACTAATCTCGCTGGAGGTCCTCATCCGCCCCCACCTGAAATAAAAAGACCACAGTAAAACTTCTCGAAGCCGACTTCACACTTCTAAAGACTAGTGTGGTCTCCTTTAAGGCCCCAGGAGCGGAAAACAGTACTCAAGCCGCTGAATCACTTACAAATGCCTTCTACCAGCACCTGCAGGACTGCATGGATAAGGCAATCCCATGCAAAACAAAGACTCTTTGTACCAAAGGCAAGCGTCCAGTCTGGTGGACCCTAGCCATAAACAAACTCTACAACAAAAGGAGGAAGCTACTACAAGATAGAGCAAAATCCTTAAAAGGTAAGACCCCCTTGATCACTATAAGTAAAAAACTAAGAGCTCTCATAAAATCATCCAAAGCAAATTTTGAGAGAAAAATAGCTAAAGACTCAAAAGACAATCATAAGGCCTTCTTTAGCTATGTTAGAAACCTGGGAGGAAACTCCCAGATATGCTCAGAACTAGTTCAAAATGATGTGAAGATTACTGATTCTACAGACATTGCCAACATACTGGCTGACAGGTTCAGTGCAAACTTCTCTCCCCTCCCCAAAGGAGATATCTATACCAAGCGATTGCAGCCCCAAACATCTCCAAGCCCAGAGTGAGAACTGCTCTCTCCAAAGCAAAAACACAGCATCCATGGGACCTGATGGTGTCCCGGCTGTGTGCTCCACGAACTCAGCGATGGAATTAAACCCACAGCTAGGACAGCTGTTTAATCATAGTCTTACCTCTGGATACGTACCCAGGGAGTGGCGCACTGCAACTGTGGTCCCACTTCACAAAGGCGGTTCCTCCACCGACCCTGGAAATTACCGGCCCATTAGCTTGACAAGCCTTATCTGCAAAGCCATGGAGAGGATCATAATGGACCTCATAAATAAAGACATAGGGAATTTGCAGACTTTGGATCCATCCCAGTTTGGCTTTGTCAAAGGCAGATCATGCCTTCTAAACTTGGTTGACTTTTTGAAACAGTCACCAAAGCCATTGATGAGGAAAGGCAGTCCATACAGCCTACCTCGATCTGGCGAAGGCCTTGATACAATACCCCACTTTCGGGTATCATTGAAAAACTCATCAGCTTAAATGTTAACCCATACATCACAAGATGGGTTGCAAACTGGCTGAGTGACAGAACCCACAGGGTCAGAGTTGCTGGCGCCATGTCAGACTCAAAGCCTGTCACAAGTGGTGTACCACAGGGCTCAGTCCTGGGCCCACTCTTGTTTGGCATCTACTTTTCCGGTACAAGCAAACACAGGAGGGTTATGAGCTGACAAAGTTTGCAGATGACTGCAAACTGGGCCATAGTAGAAAACACATCTGACACAGATATCCTTCAGAAGGCTCTCATAGAAACGGATAACTGGTGCCAGAGCCATGGCCTAAAGTTAAATGCCAAAAAATGCATAGTCATACCCTTCGAGAAAAATAAAGGTTACCCCTAGCTACCAAATAGGTGGCAATCCACTGAGCACAGAAGAAGTTATCAGGGACCTGGGGACCCAGGTTGATAGTAGTCTGTCATTCGACACCCATGTAGCTAAAGTAGTTAGGAAGACCTTCTACATTGCCCACCTTATCATGAAGGGATTCTCATCTAGATCAAGGGAGGTCATAGTCTCCCTATACTCATCACTCATCAGACCAATGATTGAGTACAATGCCCCATTCGGAATGTATCTGACCCGACACTTGCAGCAGCTGGAGAGGCCACAAAGTTCCTCACCAAAGGATAAAGGGTCTCAAACATCTGTCCTATGCTGCCCGACTGAAAGAACTCCAGCTCTATTCAGTCGCCACCGCTGCTCAGAGGTGACCTTTGCCTAACATACAAGGCCATGTCAAACCCAGATTTGATGAATATGCTTCACCTCAAAAAATCTAGATCCGTCAGAGCCACAAGGCCGGGAGACTTAAACCTCGACACGGCTATTAATAGGACGTGCTGGAGGGATAGATTCATCACCCAAAGACTCCCTATGCTGTGGAATAAAATCCCGGTATATGTGAGGCAGAGCACCTCGCTGGCCTTGTTCAAGAGAAATCTTGACCAATGGATGGGAAATCGCAGATATACCCCAGGGATTACCTCAGTGTCACTGCTCGACAGAGGCACAGCAAAATAATGGGTATAGTTCCCCATACTAAAGGGGTGGCGTAAGCCACAAAACTATGGGCTAGGCTTGTAAATGCCCTCGGGCAGATAGCCTAGTATGAACCTATGAACCTATGAACCTATTTGAGCCAGCTTCTTTAGTTTCCTTGCAACATTGCACTTGGAAGACTTTTCTTATTTTGGCCCTCACTTCAGCTGAGAGAGCATCTGAACTTCAGGCTCTCATGGCTGTTCTTCCTTTCTCAGCATTTCACAGAGACAGAGTGCCTCTTCAGATGGTCAATGAGTTGTCCCTTAATCAGTCTATTCATCTCCTTTCCCATTTTTCCTTCTCTGCCTTCTTCTAGTGAGAAAGATCTTCACACCTTGGATTTGCACAGACAGTTGAAATATTATTTGGATAAAACTAAAGTTATTCATACATCTGAGAAGTTTTTTTGTTTCCTTTCATCCCAGGTCTTTGCGTTTGACTGTTTCTAAGCAAACCATCTCTTCCTGGATTTCTAGGGACATTTCCTTTTATTATTCTTTTCATGGTAAATGTCTTTCCTCTTCAGTAAAGGCTCATCCTACCAGGGCTGTTGCCTCTTCTGGTGCTTCTTTCAAGGGGCTGGATAGTGATTCCATTCCTGCACCTTCTACCTGGTCCTCTGTTCATTCTTTCAATAAGCATTACAAGCTGGATGTTATTTCCATGGCCAGAGCTGGCTTTGCTAGGGCTATCCTGCTTGGGTATCTGGAGGGCTCTTCTGTGCGATCCTCCCCTCAGGCTTCTTCTGGTGCTTTTGTAGTCTTCCTAAGGGTATGAATACTGCAACAGTGAAGAGAAAGTCATCTACTGTTATGGTAAGATTTTACATAATTATACTTTCATGATGTTTATTGCAGATTGCAGTAACAGAAATGCCACTCATATACTGCCTTTAGTGTTACCATCATCATTGTTATGATCTGCAAAGCACGCGTTTCCATATGTTTATTGTAGTGCTGAGCACTTTCAGTTTTACAGTGGTTTTGTTTCAGCTTGGGTACACAAGGGATTGGTTTAAACATTGCGCTTTTCTTGTGTTTTTTTTCTACATCATGATCACCCATGTGTTATGAGGTTCCCCAAAGGTTTATGGTTTATGCCCATGCTCTTTATATGAATCAATCAACAAGAATTAACTGTAAATGGGTGGAATCATTGTCATTTGTTTCAGTCAACCTCTTCATTTCAATAAAACAATATTGCATTTCACTGTACAGACATGTGCATTAATTTTGATTATAACAGCAGTCATCTTATCCCTAAGGTGCTGCTATTTTCACTAAAATAAAATTCTTCTCTGTTTCCCTGCCATACTTCTAATCATTTATATTACATTCATTTTGGAGAAAAGTTGTATAACAACCCTGCATAACTTCCTTGTTCTTACTTCAGTTTTCTTCTCATCTAGAGTGAAAAACTGGCTGTATCTCTTAAGTAACCATCTCATGTCACTCCGGTCTCAATATACCAGTTATGATTATATGCCTGTACATATAACAATTTGCATCACATTTTTTATACCACTTTCTATAATCTTCTTGTTTAATTGTGCTATTCTATATCCATTTCTGTTAATGCAATGCTTACTAGATTGTCTCCCCAACCCCCTCCCCTTCAGCAAACAAGCATTCGTATCTATCTCACCATGACAACATTGTGCCAAACCTCTTCCAAAACCTCCTTGGCCATTCATTACATTAAAATATAATATCGACCTGATATTCTCTTTGTCAAATACTATTTCATATACAACAGAGCATTTTCTCTTCCTGTATCAAAGCAGAGCTCAACCCAGTTGACAGCGACATAGGTTCATAGGAGGGTACTAGGCTATTGGCCCTAGGGCCTATATAGGCCTAGCCAACAATGTACCCTGGCTTTTGCCACCCAAGAAAATTATTTTCCTGTGCCCCTGTCGAGCAGAGCCACAGAAGTGATCCCCGGGGTGAATTTCCTATCTCCCATCCAATCACCAAGATTTTTCTTGAAGAGTGCTAATGAGGAGCTCTGTTTGACATAGATAGGTAGTCTGTTCCAGAGTATGGGAAGTCTCTGGGACAGGAATCTATCCCTCTAGCATGTTCTGTTTATTGTGGTGATAAGGTTTAGGTCCTTAGAGCGTGTAGCTCGGAGGGATTGGGATTTCTTTAAGTGGAGCATGTCTTAACATGCCTCTCCTTCATACATACCATGTATTCCTTGTGCACTCAGATTTTATCTGTATTACATTCTTTACCAGACAGGGTCATGTCCCTACTTTGGTCACAGTGCTACATCAGTCAGCCATAATAATGACCAGCAGGAGTTGAGGAGAGCACAGTATAATTTCTTTATTATGACAAACATCTTCTCTGTTTGGGATTGACAAACTCAGCTGGCACAACTTAGTATATTTACCTCGCAACACACATCAGACATGGCCTCTGCTGCATTGATAAATGTTAGACCTTCTTCAATGGTCTGCATCATGCCCTGCTTTGACCAGATGCTACATTCAGCCACCCATCAGAATAACAAACAGGAGGTGAGGAAAGTCTAGTATTAATTATGCCTATCAATCAAATACATCCAGAATTTGTATTCTTCTCATCCAATAAAGAACAACTGCCATGGTGTATGCATTTTGGAGTAAACACCAATCTCTTTCTCTGTATATATAATCTCTGTACATAACAATGATGCACCCAACTGGAAAAGGCAATTCAAATCTCATGCCCATAATAATATAAAAGAAAGTGAGCCACCACTATTCACTTATGAATTCCATATCTCATATAAGCTCTATGATACTATGATACTAAAGTAATAGTCCTCGGGTTCCTGCCTTGCCATTTCATATGTTCTTGTCTTTATATCTTGCTTTCATACTGTGTATTTTATTTCATGGAAGACATTTTAACTCTGTCGACCTTAAGCTTGTACCCCACTAATAAAATTAAATTCAGTTCACTATATAAAACCTAGGATTTATCCTGCAAGGCAAACTTTTTTCTAGTGATTTTTCAAATCATATAAATGACTTTCCTTTCTTTAAAGCATAACGCAGTCCAAAAAAAGATAGGAAATCACTTTCATATTTTATTACCCTTATAAACTAGTACTTACTAAAATGGTTGATACTTCACCGTACTCTGGTCATAACTCAGGATAAAGCTTTCATACAGTCATTTGATCAGTTTATCAGCTGTACTACTTTTAGGAAAATAGGAGCAACTGAAGGCACATGATAATTGGGAGCATAAGACGCCTAGCCATATACACATTTAAGAAGACACATTTATAAGATCTTGCCACCTTTACAAACCCTCCATGGTACAAATTTGTGCCTACCAGTGACGGCTGGTGAGTTCAAATCGAAGGGGGGCTGCAGGAGACAGCTGAATGGGTGGGGCCAATGTGAAGGGGTGTGGTCAACTAGATAGGGGAGGGGCTATGCTCAAAACCACAAAACCTGGAACTTTAATTAAATACGCTGCCCTGGGTGACAAACCATCATTATGATAGTGCAATCAAGACAATGTGAAGTGTAGAAGAATATTTCAATGCATTAGCTGGATGACAGCTTACTTAATATCTAGAGGGAAACAAAAAGACTGTGAGGCATGAAAAAATAAATTACTTTTTAAATACATTACTGGAATGCCAGTCAAAATCAAGTACAAGAAAAACAAGCAGCACTCAACTCAAACCACTTCTCCTTGCACCGCAGTTCTAATTATAATTTATATTCAGCTTTATAAAAGTACCAAGTAACATGCTGAAAGTAGCAATCTCTGTGATACCCCCACTTGTAAAAATGTTTCTTATCCAAAAAAGACCTGCTGCCTGACAACAACTATCTACTTGTTTCATGGGGAAAACATGATCAAAGTAAAAAATGAAAAGCAAACAAACAAGCTCAAGATACATTGCTTAAAGGATTACTGCACAGGTTATGGACCACACATGATAGATTGGCATTCTGCTTGGTTTACAGGTAGAGCCTGCAAAGATGACTGCAAGTCTCCAACAAATGTAATGAGCTTCTTAAAATAATAATGTAATCCTGTTCTTTATTACAAATACTGTCATATGCATTTCAGGACTGCGGTGGTGGTGCTACGGTAGCATTGTCACCTCACAGCAAGATGTTGTTCCGTTCGATTCTCAGCTAAAGCGTCTTCTGTGTGGAGACATGCGTGAAGGGGCGTACCTTCATTGAAGGTTGTGCGTCAGGGCCGGCAACTCAGCACGTAAAAATTTTCTGCCAATCATTAGCGGATCGGAGTTCCGCTGTGGCAACCCCTAACCGGGAAAAGCCAAAAGACACAACAACAACAACAACAACAACAACAACAACTGCCATATGCATTTCAATACCCAAGGCTTATACATTATCTAGTTATGCAAGTATTCTCTGCATGGCAACAGAAAGGCTTTCACTGTTGGCAATTCTTTAACAGTATGCTTATTAAAGCTTACTTGCATCTTACAATCTCAGACAAGCTTACCTAATAGTCATTAAAGCATTGCTACTTAAACACAGAGCAACAGGCACTTTCTGAGTAATAATAAGCATAAATAAACAGTATAAAAATATGACAAACCTGAACATTCTGCAAAATCAAGGACAGAATAAAAGTAGTACTTGTGTCTATCTTGGATGGGGGGATACTCTGCACATTTACACTGCATAACTGCTCCTTGCCTTGCTTGGACACATCCAGAGTCACACTACATGAGGCAGTGGAGTGCAACAAGTATGTCACAATTTGAAATGTCTCTGGCTGACTGTGATGGCCCTGACACATTTGCCATACCTCTCAACCTCAGAGCAAGAAATCTGGACAAAGCCATACATAGAAGTGGGACAAGTCCCAAAAATAAGGACAATTTTAAATATTGCTCTTATAAACTTAGAAAGATAATAGAGTAGTAGGTCTTACATTAGTATGAATTTCTGAAGGGTATGAAATCTGAAACACAAATGTCTGTCATTATTTTCTAACTTCAGTCTAATGATTTGCTACTAATTTGCCAAAAAACACAATTTTATGAAAAAATGGACCAAAATGTGATGCAAAAATATAAAATAGCCACACAATACAGCTGGGAACCTGTCAAAGAAGGGACACCTTTTTAATATTAGTACTGCTAATATGAGCAGCTGACAAAATAAAAGAATCTGCATGCATTTCTGAAATAAAAGTAATCTATAACTCTGATTATTAGTTATTTCTTAATTGTAAACCCTCCATGTTTTCTTCCAAAATTGCCATTTTGCGGCGGGATTATTACGGGAAGAGCAATGTTTTGAGCCAAAATCGAGGACAGTTCAAAAGTTTGGATATGCCTAATTCTTTAAAGCAATTTATTTGCACATACCTCTCAACCTGTTAATGCAGAAAATCTGGACAAGGCCAAATATACTTATAAACAGTACAAAAAAATGTTGTATAAACTGAGACAGTTGATAGAATAACAGGTCTTGCTTTAGCATGTATTTTTCTGAAGGTTATGAAGTCTGAAACTCAGTGTCTGTCATTATTTAGTGACTTAATTCCTAAATTATTTGCCAGAAAACCACACATTTAATGAGGAACAAACCAAAAATAAGAGGCAAAAATCTATTCATTCTGTGAAAATCTGGACAGTTGAGAGGTATAGTTCAACCGGGGCTGTCTTTGAGTTTGCCGCCCTTCCCCCTCACAAAATTGTGGTCGAATGGAGTCTCCCCCCTTCAGTTATTCCAATGAACCATTACTTGGCTATTTCATCCGATTTACCATAAACACTAATGTGAATACTGCTTTACTTCTACGATGATTTGGACTTCATTTGAAAGTTTTATTTTTGCATTTTACAGCACAAACACTAACACATCTGCTAAACAAAGCAATGCAATCTCACAGTGAAAACAGACTTAGCATTAAAACTTCTCTGCCCTTGAAACTCACATTCATTGAAACAGCATTGAAACCCACATTCAAAGAAAATACATTTTGCCAGTGACAGATGAAGATTAACTGGGCTGTTTTCAAATCATAGGCCCCTTGCACATGAAACATACATGTGGGCTTTGATACACCTTTCTGATTTTATTAAATTATATTCCTTGTACAATATAGTACAGCTGTAGAGGGCATTTTAAATTTGTTTTGAACATTTTTCCAGTAAACAATGAAACAAAATGCATGCACCAATAATGACAAAACTGCCCAATTCAGAACATTTTTCCAGTAAACAATGAAAAAAAATGCATGCACCAATAACAACAAAACTGCCCAATTCAGAACATTTCTATCATAAAAGTCTACTCAAACTTCTACAGTCCACCAGTATCAGTAAATATGCACAATCTCTGAAGAAGTAAAAGTCATCTAAATAATTCCACATTAAAGAAATCTGTAACTAATGAAGAGGTTGTTGCTAGCAAACAAATTTATATGTCATTGTTTCATCTACAAAGTGTCCGTTACCCTTGAGGAATAAATTGCCTATGTTTCATTAAAAAATGATAAGCCTGACAACAACTATCTACTTGTTTCATGGGGAAAACATGATCAAAGTATCAGTAAATATGCACAATCTCTGAAGAAGTAAACGTCATCTAATAATTGTAATAGGGAATGGATGGCAAACTGATAACAGGTTCAGAGTTACTAGGTATGTTCACCAAAAAGGACTGCAGCATCCACCCCCTTTACAATACAGTACAGTATCAGCAACGCATCTACTACTGCGGGAGTAGAACCCACAGCCTTCTGCATCAAAAGCAAGCACACTACCAGTTGTGCTATTAACACTGCAAGCTGACTCAGCATAAGCATCACTAAACTTTTGTTCCCCTGCAGCTCTCAGCTTTTTGTAAAATCTACTTGACACTCAGCTGTATCTCTGAACTTTGCAGCACAAAAAATCTGGAAAAAGCCAAAATTTAGGGGGGAGGCAAAAGACCAAAAAACAGGGACACATTTTAAACATTGCTTGTATAATGTTGGAAAGTTGCTAGAATAAAATGCTGTGTTACCACCATACATTTCACTGCTGAGCATTGAACCCAAGACCCTGTGCAAAACAATCACAACAACATACCACTATGCCAAATCAATCATCAATTATATGAAAGAGGAAGACTGAAACTTAAATGGCTACATTCAGTGAATTCAGTTCTCACCGTAGCTGTCAACATCTTAGCACAAAACACCTGAACAAAGCCAATAATGGGGGAAATACAGCCCCCAGACATATTCAGTGACTTCAGTTATCACCATAGCTCTCAGCCTTGGCACAAAAAACCTGGACGAAGCCAATAATGGGGGAATACACTCCCAAAAATAGGGACAAATTTTAAATATCCATCTTATAAACTTATAAACTTGCTATAATAATAGGTTTTGTGTTACCATATACTTTCTGAAGAATATGAAGTCTGAAATTTCAATGCTTGTCATTTTTATTTATTTAACATTTGTTAACCAGGGAAGTCTGAATTGGAACAAAAGGCAATTTTTGGCAGAGGAAGAAACACTCCAGACATGTCTTTGTAAGATGAAAGGACAACAGAGCAAACTCACACAAACACAGGAAAGACATGCAGACTCCACATAGAAGGCACCCCGACCAAGAATCAAACCTGATGAGCTGCAGCTGTTAGGCAACAATGGTACCACTGCGCCATTGCACAACTGGCTGTGTTAAGAAACAAACATAGAGAAACCATAGATTTTATGAGGAACAGAACAAATATGAGGCAAAAATCTGCATTGTTTTGCAAACAGTGGTGGGTAGGGAATTCAGGCTCTTGCCATTTGGGCCCAAGGTACAGGGTTCAAGCCTTCTTCTCTGCCCACCACCATGTAGTAACTGGGGCATTACACACACACATTCATCTGACTTCATTTTTGCCCCTACAGCCAAGCACACTTATACGGATAGTCTGAAATACACCCCACCCAGAACTGCTTCAATTGGATTCAATAGGTTACTGCTACCTTGTGGCAGTGCTAAATATTTCATCCACCTTTGGCAATGTATGTAACTTAGTCATATTGCAAAGTAAAACTGGAGAAGCAGGCATTTGGGTGCAAAACATGGCTAATTAGCAAGATTGACTCATTGCTAGTGGTAGGGAGGTCTATGAATCAGAAATGTTTACCAGGAGAGGAAAATCTCTTGTAATAAGGCTGCCTCCTCAGCATACCTCTCAACCTCTTTGCTCAAGAAACCTGGTCAAAGCCTAAAGTAATGGGGGAACAAAGGCCAAAAACTAAGGGCAAATTTTAAGCATTGCTCTTATAAACTTACAAAGTTACTAAAATAACAGAATTTGTTTTAGCATGCAGAAAGATATGAAGTCTAAAACATAAATGTATGTCATAAATTAGTGATTTCAGTCCTCAGTGATTTGCCTGAAAACCACAGATTTTATGAGGAACAAACAAAAAATATGAGACAAAAATCTGGACATTCTGTGAAAATCTGGAGAGTTGAGAGGTATGGCCCTCAGGGTAATCCTATCTAGATCTCAGGGACTAAACACTAAAATTCTAGAAGCATACATTGTTTTAACATGTGCAAGCATGTGCAGTGTGTTAATTTTGATACTTCTACAAAAGGACTAGTTGAATTAAACTGAAAGAACAATGTTATTTTATTTAGAAAATTATATTCCAGAGGATACAAAAGTGCTACTGCTGCTGAATGCAGTACAAACCAGAACACAGTTGTTAATTATTTGGCTCAGTAGATTAGGCAAAAAGTAATTCCAAAAAAAAAAAAATTACAGAATAAATTATTATAAAACCTTTGATAACTACTGAGAATTTTAGATTTCACACATAAAAAAACACACATGCAAATATGCAAAAAATAACAATACATTTATTTGGAAAATATGGTGGATGTACACATAACAAGTGAAAGCTGGCAACTTGAACAATGACTCACAGATGTGCCTAAAGAAATGTGCAACTGTAGCACATTTAGTGAATTATTAAAAGTAAACCACTTTCTAACCAAAGTTTAATGCCCAATCACGTATTAATACTGCAGTATCTATGGAAATAAAGATATCCATAAACACCCTAAAATCCAAAATTATGTTTCTGGGTATGATTTTAACACTCTGTGTTAATTTCCCTTGGGAAAAAGAGAATGTTTTAGAGATTACACTATATCACATAAATTGATGTTTACTCTCTTTAACAAAAATGATGCAGACTATGTTCTACAGAATGAATGAAAGACACGAGGTACAAGAGAGCAATACTGAATCATAATGTGGATATAAAATGGTGAACGCAGTGGAAAGAGTTCAGTCAAACTGCAACTAAGTACAGTAAATTATTATATGACTTAATCTCAAGAATTTATAAAGAATACTATTGCAGGTGCTAAGAGCTGTGGTGAAAAGGAGGCATTTCCGCAATTGCAAAAAAAGTTTTCAGAGGCATATTAGTTGCAGTTAGGAAAGACCTCATAATCAGCTAACTTGCATGCCTCTGAATCATGCAATGCTACAGGCAGCACTTTCCTGTTATAATCATCTCTGGCAGCCAATGTATCTCAGTGACTTAGGCACCCATCTCATTCACTTTCACTCAGACACACACACACACACACACACACACACACACACACACACACACACACACACCAGTCCAAAGATTCATCGTTCATTACACACACACACACACACACACCTCTTACCTGCAAAGTCCGAAGATTCATCGTTCGTTGTGCTGTATCCTGCACCATCATTGCCAGCCAAGGAGTTGTTATCCTGTGAGACCACCCTACCTGTGGACGTTGCAGTCCGATCCCCTTCCAGTCTATGCAGTACTTCTGACTGCATAGACTGCTGGGTAAATGTAGATGCACATGTTGTAGTCTGGACCGCTGGTGGAAACAGTCTGGATTCTGTGCACATGCTCCAGACTGGTTCACCAGCAGTCTGAGTATCAGAAATGCCGCGAGTGCACATGCACAATGTTCCGGGACTCACATTTTTTTTGTTTTTTATATTTTATTTAATTTTCTTATTTTTACAGCTGGGAGGGCTGCAGTCCAGCAGTCCAATAACACAAGCTGCCCCTGGTGCCTACCCATCCAGTTGTCAATATTAGTCTTAAAGATAAAATAACACTTTGACCTGCAGTGGTAACTTATTCCAAAAGCTATGAATTTATTGTATTTGGAACTTATTCCATCAGCAAGTCTTGTTTCTTCACTGGTGTAGATTTAAGTTCCTAGTGAAAGTGTTTGTAGAGGCACTGGCTTTGTATAAAAATAGAAGGTCAAATAGAGTTGGATTTTTCATGGCTCAAAAACCAAGTCAGAGGTCTCCTCAGAGCAACTATTAGGCTACTGATTGTAAGGAAAGTCATGTTAATATTTTAGGGTCATTTATGGATTTAAGCCTTTTAAACTTGGCACTCACTAGAGCTACTCTAAAAAGTCTCCTTCCTGGGACTTCAACACTCATCTCTCACCTGGTTCAGCAGCAACGTCTGTGATAGACCTTAAGATGTAAAATAAGAAAGTGACATCTCTCCATTTCTCTTGGTCCACATATGGATACCTCAGGGATATATCCCAGGTCCCTTGCTGTTCAATGTTTTCATAAATGGCCTACATACCACAAGTAAACATGCTACTGTTATGCAGTATGGTGATGATTCTGTGCTCATCTGCACTGCCAAAACCTTACAACTTCAAATCCAAACACAGGAGTCCTTCAATTCCAGTGAAACATGGCTTCATTACTCTATTACTGTTAAACTCTAAGAAGACCAAACTTATTCTGTTCACAATTAAACAATACTCTAATGACAATCTTCACCATTACTAATGCAGTTCATTCTCCTAGACATCATCATAAATGACATTATGAGATCTGACCACCACATAAAACAAGCTATCAGCAAAGAGCACAATACACTTGGCATTCTATATCAAACTAAATTCTACATGGCTAGGCAAACAATTGCCTCTGCTCTACTGTTACCAAACCTCCTATATGCTGACCCGGTGTTTGTCAGCCTGCAAGCTGCCTAAATAACCATGCTAGAAAATGTTACAACAAAGCTGCTTAATTCACATTAATATGCTTTATAGATCTAGAATAGCATGGTACTAAAACAGATAACTTAGTTAGAATTGCCTCACTATCTAATATTCACACAATTAAAAACTATCCGTAGTCTAACTTTCCAACCTGAAAAATAAGAAACCCTAAACACTATTATTTAGTCTTACTCTCCATCAAGGACTCTTCACTCTTGCAACAAATTCTTACTTTATCTAATTAAATGAAACAGTGTCGCATGTGACATAATGTTTTCCTCTCACATATTAAAACTTTGGATTCCATTCCCCTCTCACTCAGACAAATTAACAACCAGAAACCCTTCAAGTTACTATTAAAACAACATCTAAAAGTCTCATGGCTTTGCTCATGGGTCACATCTGATAATCTCTTTAGACCAGGATGGGATAGAGTATGCATGTAAAGTTTAACATGACTATTGGCTAGTAATCTTCTGTTTTATCCTGTACTATTATATCAACTTGACCACACACACTGGACCATAATCTCCTCAACTTTACATTGTTGTGAAGGTTGACTTCACCATGTCCTGTTATAAAATACATTAGGTGTAATCTTTGTTAATCTAAACTCTCATTCTAAATATACCTTTGAATGATTTCTCACATAATTATATTGCCTGTATCATGATTATGATATGACTGTATGCTGAATATGTTTATGTATCGTCAATGTTTTTGTTTTCCTCGTGATTTTATGCTTATACAGTCATTGCTTTTCTCATTATTGCATGCTCAAATAAGTCATTACACTTTGTATTGCATGCTCAGATAAATCATTACATGTATGTTGCATTCTATCTGTAACTTGTGGAACTTTTCTCCCTCATCCTCCACTAAAAAGTTTTTTTTCACCCAGTTGTACATTTCCAGACAACAAAAGAAATAAATAAAAAATAAATAAATAGTTACGTTTCTTGTTATCCAGTTGATTATCCAGTTGAGCAGCATGCTTGGAGTTGTACATACTAAAGGGGCTATTTCATTTGATGATGGATCTAATAAGGGAATAGTATAGCGGCAGGATGAATTATTTTGTATCTTGAAAATGTTTTCCTGGAAATTAAATGAGGAGGTTGGGGTCTGAATGGAGAGATGATTAATCAGCAAGCAAAGGAGAGTAGTATTGCTGGAATTGAATTCGTCCTCAAGTCTGGATGAGGACCTTCACAAGGTGAACCCTGTTTTTCACAGTATCTCACCAAGATGACACTGTTATATAGAGACTGTATTTAATATAGCATATATCATGGATAGAAGTGGGTCAAAAATAAAAAAAAAATAGCTGGGTGCAAGACCCAGGAATAAAGTGCCCAACCCTGGTAGCCGCACTGGTGCCAGGACTGGAAAAAGGACAGTGTAGAATCCTCAAGACATGAAAACATTCCTACAATGAGGTTAGGTCAGGCTCAGGAGGAGGATGGCACCCCTATTGTAGAAGGAAGTAGTAGTCCACAAAAGTCACAAAAACTGATGGGCCAAAGAAGAGCCATAGAGATAACAGAGAGGACTGTTGAGGATAAGAAATAAATTATGTATTGTTACTATTATGCAAGAAGCCCAGAATTTCCAGACAGAAGATATGCAAAAAAGATTGAGAGAAATTACAGAAAAGAAAAGTACTTGTACAAGATTAAACTGTCATAAATACTGTGTTCATTAATACAACAGATTTATGAAAAATATTATATAAACCAATAAACCTTGGACCACTTGGAAAAGAAGAAACTGAGGAAGTGTAAAAATATAAAGAACAAAATCTAGAAATTTTTAAAAGGTATAAATGGACATGTTAAAGAAAGAGAGATCTGATATGGTGCAATATTTATGCAGAGGAGAAAGCCAAATTAATAAATGCAAAAAAGCAGACCCAAAGATATTTGAAGAGAAATACAGGCCAAGGCAACCAGACATGGAAAATTTCACATAAAAAAATAAGATCACAAGGATGGAATGCAGAACAGATGATTAGTAAAGTAGAAGTTAAAATAATAGAAGCTGAAGTCATGGACTACCTGTGAAGTGAAGTATTCAGTGTTGAAAGTCTTAGACAGGTTAAATCACAGCATGATGGAACAATTAGTCCCTCGAGTAAGGAGAAACAGGAGGAGCAGGAGACACCTGAAGAGGAAATAGGGACACAGGAAAGAAAACGAGAAGAGATTTGATATGGTGAAACGTTTCCATTTACTGCGGTACACTTTCTTGGTGGAGGGCTTATGCGCTGCCACAAGGATGGCTTTAACTGGTGAAGAGATATCGGGAGTCCTAACTAGGAGTGGAACTGGAGCAACCAAGCCATCAGTTTCAGATTGTCCAGATTTGGGGTCGGTAAGTCCGACGGATGGGAGATTAGATCCGGACTGGGATCCAGAATCCAAGGGGGATTCACTAGGTGAGACCACAGGTAAGGGAACCAAATTTGCCGAGGCCAGAATGGGGCAATGAGGATCATCCTGCTCCCCAACCGCGAGGCTTTCTGTAAGAGTTGCAGCATCAGGGGTAGAGGAGGATAGGCATAAAGTAGACCGGGTGGCCAAGCATGCACCAGGCGTCTCTTGGGGTTTCCCTGGAGGAATCAGAGCGAAGAAATTGCATTTGGTGTTTGAGGGAGAGGCAAAAGATCGCAGCAGGGTTGCCCCCATATTGCGAATATCTGCTTCGCTACTAGTGGGTTGAGAGACCACTCGTATGGGTTAAGAAGGGTGCGGCTAAGTTTGTCCGCTAGGATGTTGGCCCACCCCGGAATGTGCGTTGCAATCAGAAAGCGGTTGGTGGAAATCGCCCATTCCCACACTCTCATGGCTTCGCGGCATAGAGGGTAAGACCTGGTTCCCCCCTGTTTGTTGATGTACCAGACAACCGACATGTTGTCCGACTGAATTGCAATCATTCCTACGGGGAGGAGATTCTGAAGTGCTTGCAACGCATACAGCACCGCTCTCATCTCCAGAACGTTGATATTCAGGGAGGTCTCTGTATCGTTCCACTTGCCTTGGACGGTCCTGCCTGAATAATGCCCCCCCCACCCGAGGCGGGAGGTGTCCGTGGTCACCGTGGTGAGAGGGGGAGAGGTGCAGAAGGGTCGGCCCGTATGGAGGTCCGGAGCATGGAGCCACCATAATAGAGCCCTCCTGCAACCCTTGCTGATAACAATGGGGTGATGGAGAGGTAAAGACAGAAAGGACCATTGTACTAGAAGGGTCCACTGCAGTACCCGCATGTTCAGATGGGCACATGGAAGGAGCATTATCGCTGCTGCCATGGAGCCCAGTGCCCTCAGGACCAATTCCACTGGTGGGGTCTCTGATTGGAGGATGGCCCGCACATGAAGTTGCAAATTCCGTAGTCGTTCCAACGTCAGGAAGGCTCGTAGATCTCTGGTGTCTATTCTGGCTCCTATGAATTCTATGACTTGTGTCAGGGCCAGAAAGGATTTGTTGGCATTGATGGTGATGCCTAACTGTGGGGCTAGGCGGAGAAAGAAATCTCTGGCTGAGCAAAGTAGATGCCTTGTTGGGGCGGTCAGGAGCCAGTCGTCCAGGTACGGAAAGACCTGTATTCCCTGGAGTCTCAGGTGGGCCGCAATCACTGTTAATACCTTGGTGAACACCCTGGGGGCTGTGGTGAGGCCAAAGGGAAGGACCCTGAACTGGTAGAAGGGGGAGAATAGATTGAAGAGTGACCATTCGGAATTTTTCCTTGGTTACCAACAGGTTCAAATGGGATAGGTCTAGAATTGGTCTCAAGTCCCCCGTCTTTTTTGGCACCAAAAAGAACCTGGAGTAGAACCCTAATCCGAGCTGGTCTTGGGGGACGGGCTGGATGGCTCTTTTTCTTAGCAGCTGCTGAATTTCTGCAGCTGCAGCCTCCCTCTGATCGGGTGGTACATCGGGGAGGTTCTTGAATTTGGGGACATGAAGTAATGGGATTTTGTATCCCTGGATATAATTTGAAGTACCCAGTGGTCTGTCGTGATGGACTCCCATGCCGCTAGGTGCTCTGAGAAGCGCCCCCGACTGCCTCCAGAGTGGAGCAGTCAGGCAACCCTTCAGGGCTGCTGCGTGGGCCGGTCAGAGAAAGGTTCTCTGGACCCAAAGTTTCTCGGAGCCCCTCTGCCCCCGGGGTGGCGTCCTCCCTGTCCTCCTCTGCCATGGAAGGACTGGTTGTCCGGAGCGGGTTGGGAATGTTGTGATTTATGGAACCACATCTTCTTCTGACCCTTTTGGTTCTTCGAAAAGGACCACTGGAGAGCAGAGAAGTGGACTCCGATGGCAGACATTGTCTTCCCGTCCTTCTCACTCTGGACAAGTGTCTCGCAAACCGTTTTGCCAAACAGGGCAGAACCATCGAAAGGGGCGTTTGCAAAGGACGCTTTAAAGGGCTCCGCAAAGTCACAATGACAGGGCCAGGCCTGGCGTCTCATGACTCATGACTAGGCTAGCTCTAGCGGCTCCCTCGGTGGCGTGGGACAATAGCCGCATAGAGGTATTTGAAATGGATCACAGAGTGGCCATTTGGGTGGAGTACAATTGTTTGTCCTCCGCCGACATGGACTCAGGGGGGGAGGCAGTGTATTCTTTGATAAGATCCCGCTGCATCCTGATGACATGTGCCATATAGTTTAGAGACCTTACCGAAAAGGTTGCTAAACTAAAAACTCGATTCCCTAAGCGGTCCATCGAGTGGGACTCCTTGCTCGGTGGATGGACTGAGGGTCTCTCCTGAGCTAGTTCCCTCTTCGTGGCTGCCGCCGTTAACATGGCATCTATGGGGGGACGCTTGCTCCAGTGTGACCGGTCTGCGGGGGGGCTTAGTATCCTGTCCGGGCGTTTGGGTATTGGCTCCACGGTGTCCGGGTCCTTCCACGCCCTGGTGGTAATAAGGTCCACCAAGGGGTCAGCCGGAGGGGACACCCAAGAGGTAGACGGGCCTGCTTCGAATGCCTCCAGAAACACAGACTCATCGGAGGAAGACTTGGGGGCAGACCACCCACCTCTGATCCTCAGCATCTCCATGATGTCTCCAAAGGAGACATCTTCAGGGGATGATCTTGAGGAGCCTTCCCCTTCATCCAAGTCCATGTCCTCAGTTAAGGACTCAGGGGGTCCACGTGCCTCCTCTTGCACTTGTGCTTGTGGGGCACTTCCTCGGGGGGGCTGTCCGAGGAGGTCTCTCCAGCAACATCCTGTTCCAATGGAACAACCTGGAACATTGAAGCAGGCTGTCCCTGAGGCCGGGTGATGGAAGCCTGGCCCAGCAGAGAGGGAGTGCAGGGTGGAGCCGAGACAAGGGCCGGGGGTCTGGATGCTCTTGACAGAGCCTTCTCCACTACATCGAAGGCCGAGGGGGAACCGCTCTCCCTGGGCTCTGAGAGCCGGCTCCCACTCGGATCCAATGAAGGGATTGGAACCGATGCCGAGACCATCGGATCCGAAGGACCAGTGCGCTCCGACCTGGATGGAGCCGAAGGCACACTGAATCCCTCGGATCCAAAGCTCAGGCCACGGCTCCGAGAGGTTGGATCCGACAGACTCGAGGGCAGGGTCGGATCCGAAGTACCAAGTACTGTCGGCGCCGACCCACCCCCGGCTCCGACGCTGCTCGGCTCCAAACACTCCGAACCCGGGTAGCGGGTCAGAGAAGAAGCAATTTGAGCGAAAAAGGGTGTCGAGCTCCACCCTGAAGGGGGGGGACGCAAGAGCACTCCCATCTGCAGCTGGACCTGGATGAGTCTTTGCATCATCCGGTCCAAGTCTGCATCAGACATGCTGAATGTTGATCTCGAAGAGGCCACCGAGGCAGGCCTGGAATGCCGCCTCGATGGAGATCGGGCTTCCTCCTCCTCGGGCCCTAGGGAGAAGCAAGGAGATCGGAGCCGAGGAGGAGGAGACCTAGAAGCAGTGGAGGGAGAAGCCCGCTTAGCTGGCTGGGCCGAAGTGGAGGCCTCGGCCTGCCGCTTGTGGTGCTTCTCCCTCTGTTTCTCCCTCCTAGCCTCCCTGTCCTCCGGCACTTTAGCGGGAGTTTGAGTCCCGGCCAAATGAAGGGGGGGCAGGAGTGGCAATAACCACAGCCTGTGGCAGTGCCACGGGAGCAGTGGAGGCCGGAGCCGAGTCCGGGGGCAAAAGTCCCGCCAGGACCAGCTTCGGCCTCCACTCTTTCAGTGCCCTGGGGTTGAACGCTGCACAAATGGTACAGCCTGAGGTGAGGTGTTCAACCTCAAGGCACTGAACGCACCGAGTGTGGCCATCAGCCGGGGAGATCTTATGGCCACCCTCGGTACATTTAGAAAAAAATGGCTTTTGGGGCCTCAGCCATACTTTAAAGAAAAAAAGGAGTGCTACACAAACACACAGGCCTCAAAAACACAAACACACACACACACTCACAAACAACCAGTGAAGGGAGGGAAAAAACTATTTAAAAAAATTAATATTACAGGGAACCTAACTCTTACACACTTTTTTTTTTTTTTTTTAAATTAAAGTAGAGAAATTTGACTAAGAAAAACAGACTTAACTGACGATTTTTGCTAGAGCTCAAGGAATCCAGCCATCCACAAGTGCAGCAAACTAGATCTGAGGTCATGGAGGGTTGGCAGGGGATTATGGGTGAGGGGAGGAGCTAGGAGCTCGGATCCATTAGCTATGAAACAAGTTGCTGGCTCGGATCCGATATCGGATCCAAGACCCACAGGTTGCTGACAAATGAAGTCCCTACTTCAGATCATATATTTATGAACTGGAGTACTGCAGTAAATGCACATGTAAGGTGTCAGTGTCATAATAAATAAAGCACTAGTAAGCAGGTTTAAGCAACGATAAGCAGTAGTAAGCATATTTAAGCACTAATAAAAGTGAGCTTAAGCCTGTTTGCGTGGTGGTAAGCAATGGGCACACAGATTAAGCAATTCTAAAGCAAACTCACTGTAAGTATATGTAACCAGAGGTTAGCATTACTTACCCTTACGCCAACCCACGCAAACCCACTTACAACTGCTCAAAAGTGCCTTAATCACTCTATATCCAATGGCCCTTGTTCTGTCCATCAAAAAAATAAACAGCCATGCAGATCTTGAACCCAGGACCCTATACACCACAGTTACAGTAGTTAACCACCAAGCCATCACAGAAGTACAGAAGAATGAGGCATCAGCAAACAAGTCTTCACCATAGTAAAACCAAACTGAACCTGTGAA
>NC_056732.1:1120973218-1120986054 GCF_019279795.1 Protopterus annectens | reverse complement strand
GCCATCAAGGAACTGGTGGAGTATCCTGAATGCTGATGCCTGTGAGATCCCCATTATATCTCCAGTTGGCCTTTGAAAGGTACCTGTGGCTAGTATTTTCAAGCTTAAACATACCTTCGTGTCCATTGGGATGGGTTCCCCTCTGTTGTTTCTGGATCTCAGGTGTGGTCGTCACAGCTCAACTATTTGCTGTATGATGTCCCTGTCCACCCTGTAATGCTCTACTATCTCCAGATCATGTAGCCCCTGGTAGTTTACCCTTGGTCTGAACACTCCTCCTCCAGGGCCTGAGGTAGTTGTCAGCATCATCCTCCGCAACACCTTCAGTCTCCAACACATGGTGATGAATCACAGCTATGGCAGCTCCCAACAAGTACATTGTAAAAGTTCCCCATCTGTTTACACCGATGGTGCAGTGTTTGGGAATACACAAGTGTGTGTGAGGTGCCTTCACACTTTATACTATTGTGCTTTGAACACTGATGATGTCATAGGGTGTGTATGTACAATCGGAGCTGCAGGGTATCTTATGTGTTTTACCACAGGTACTGCTATTGTGGTGCCTTTGGTGTTGAATTACATTTAGCTACCATGGATTACCTCTTGCCCTTGCCTTACCTTTTCTTAACGATTACCCTCCCATTGTCTGGCATGCATCCAGCAGCCTGCTTTCTTGTTTTGTACTTTCCCAAACCAGGATTGTCTTGCAAAATGTGTTCTATAGCCAAACTACTGCAGGTTTGCTTTGCTCTGTGGTTACAGTTCTCTTTTCTTTGCAATCCGACACCTCCTTTATCCTGTTCTGCAGGTTGCTGCTAGCAGCCTTGTTAGCTGCTGTTAATGGCCCACTGTGAGTTAATAGGTGTTAAATGCTCATTTGTACTCCAATTACCCTACTGCGGCATTTCCTTATTGTCTTCCCCTAAACTTCCTTTTTGATCTTTGGTGCGTGGTGCTTGCATCCACTTACCGGGTCTCGGGCATGTTTTCATCCATGTACACATGCACTTTCGGGCACCATGTGTGCTCTCAGCTAAGCAAAGGTATACCTACATCCACACTCCTATCCTGCGGCTTTGCTTAGCAATGGGCAGTCTGGATTTGCATTGCTCCAATGTGCTTACAGCTATGGTGGCACACCCCACTGCTGATGTCATGTATTCCTCCAGACCACTCCTCGGTGTTGTAGCACTGTGCCATATGGTACATCCTTAGGCTGGCGGGACGTTTTCAATTCACTATTACTTGCCTCATTTGCATGGCATTGACTACTAATTCATAGTTACCACGCCGAACACTGTCACAAACCCTTAGCAACCCTTGCAGCTTGGTTGTGGTGTAGCATTCATACCATTGACTATTATGGTGAAATCATGATTTGTGTTACATTGCGATTTTATGACATTTGTATATATTTTCCTTGTGTTCCCATTTGCGCACACATGCCCTGCGGTTGTACTTTGCATTACTGTGGCCATGACATTAAATGTTATTTTTTATGTGTTGTGCATCTTTTCTTACGCCATTGGCTGTATATTTAGCCATTGGCATATGTCAACTTTGTAATACATGAGTCTGGTCCACTTTCATGGCTCCAATGTTCTGTTTGGCAAAATGTAAACTGTTTTTTTTTTGGTTTACATTTCTGTAGGCTTATGCTACGCTTACACCACTTCATGAATCGCTATGTACCTTCATTTGCATGCTGCAGTACTGTGCATGGGGTGATTAGCATACCTGAGCCGAGAGCTGCGCAGATCTGGCGTACGCTGGTAGTGCACGTGGAATCGGATCATACCCAAATCACTTGGCGGCCATATTTGGCATTATACCGCCTACGCTACACCTGCACCTGGCGCAAGCTTCAAGAATCCCGGGGCCTGTTTTTTGCTGCTGGTGTTATCACTGTTCCAAAAGTGTTTGTTCATATCAACAAGATTTTGTGCTGGTGGAAGTGTTGGAAAATCAATGTGAGTATCATTATCACTATCAGCTTCTTCAGAATTAAGAAAAGAAACTGAACTACTGTTAGAGATATTATTACAATAAGGTCTCCTTCCTCGACTGGAAGAGGACCTATCATGTGAGCGTTTCCAAAGAAATGCTTGAGCCAAACTATAATCTTTGATATCTAGTACACGTTCATATATATATTTATTTATTTATTTATTCATTTATTTATTTCATATTTATAGCATAAAAGTTTATAATCAGTTCATGGTCACTTTAATATTTTTTCATTGTTTAATTCACTAATTAGAATATTTAATTGTTAAATTGAGCATGTATATAAAGGTGATGTTTGCACTGAATGAATTGTGATCCTTGAAGGCGATTTGCCGAGGTACCAGATCGCAGGAATAAAGAAAGTAAGATACTGGTGTATTACTGGCTGGCTGTGTGTTTTTCCTAAATTTATTGACTGTGTAAAGTGTTTTACAATAGAGTTTCTTGCCATTTTTTTCACCAGCTTACTTACATCTTATATCAATCATGTCGCAAAGTAATGAAGGCTCTGAACAGAGTGCTTTGTCAGGAACTATGCTTTTTTCTGACATAATTAATGAACGTGATAGAAAGTATATTTCTATGGATCCCTGGAACGTGGGTACTGATCGTGATGTAGATGGGCGGTTCGTGCAGTTGGAAAGACTCATGACAAAAGAAATAGCCTTGTATTTGGATACGCGCCTCTTGGAGAAATATGTAAGTTTAAACATTACTCCAAGAGGCTTACGTATTGATAAACTTCCTGCCATGCAGTTTTCTGAAGAGGAGTCTGACCTCTTAGATGAGTGGAAACAGGCTTCCCTTTCATGTACTATTAGCTGGCTACGTATCTTAATTAAACGTAATTCAAGAGCTCATGAGAAGTTAAAAAAGGACATTTTGCATCTGCAGGATGAGGTGGTGGGGGAGTCCTGCTATAGGATGCAAACCTTGAAAGTGAATGAGAAAATTTGCAAATTAGAAGGAGAAATCATTCAGAGGAAGCGTAACAAGTTAATATGAGATTTGAAAGACTATGAGACTGGTATACTGTTCTCATGGCAACGAGAACCTGTGCGTAGCAGGTCAAAGGTTAGGAATGGAAGTCAGAGGCAACGAGGCATTTCAGCGTCTTCAGCGTCTTCTACGGAAAGGAATGTTGCTAAAAATGTAACTTTTGCCAACACTTCAGCGACTGTTAGTGCAGTTGAAGTTCTTGATGGTGCTTCAGTTTCATCGAATATAGGAGATTCATTTCTCACGAACAGTTCGAATAAGGGAAGAAATGGAAGGAAGGGAAGAAACCGCTTCAAATAATTCATTGGTATGTGAAGCTGGTTTCAGCCAAGTAAATGCTGATTTAGAGACTTTAATGTGTATTAATTTATCTAACTTGGAATTGACTCATGATATGAAAAAAGTTTTGTTTAAAGGTAGTAAATTTATACCAACTTTTTTTCCTTCTCTTGCTGACATATATTTTGAAATTAAGGATTTCATTAGAAAGTTGTTGTTAAAAGTTTATTTTAAAAGAGAAGATGAGTCTTTTTCTGGAAATGTTGATTTCAATGCTTGTTACACTGATTTGGATGATAGTCTTTTGAATTTGTCTATATATGATTATGATGGGTCAGACCTCAATGAGTTTTGTGATTTGCATGAAAATGATGTACAAGCAAACCATGCATGTTTTTATAACACTGGTTATGGTAAATTGACTGTGCCACATCTAAAAAATGCCAATAAGTTTACACCCAGTATTACTGTACCTGCCATTTCAATTTTCTTTAAAGTTCTTTTTAGAGAAATTGAAACGGCATATAAAACATTTTATGAAGAAATAAGATGTTATAATTTAAGTAAAAATGAATGGCAAGCTTTAAAGGAATTGAGAAAGCTTAAATCTAACTTCATATTTAAATGTGCAGATAAAGGTGGGAATTGGGTTGTCATGAACAAATCTGATTATTGTGAGATGGTTAATAATTTACTTTCTAATGATGAGGAATATAAAAAATTGGATTGTGAGCCAACCAAGATGTTTAATGATGAATTATTATTTTTGTTAGAAAAGGGAGAACGTTTGGGCTTTTTTGAACATAAAGATGTTTGTAGAATGTACATCAAAAAGCCTGCTATACCCATTCTGTACGCTCTGCCTAAAGTACATAAAAACTTATAAAAACCACCTGGCAGGCCCATAGTCTCAGGGATAGGTTCCTTTTTGGACAATGTAAATACCTTTTTAGATTTTCATCTAAAGGCATACTTGCATAGGGTAGTAGCTCACATTTCCAATACTCAAGATCTCATCAATAGTATATCTCAAATCAAATGGCATCAGGACTATTATTGGGTGACTATAGATGTCAAATCACTCTATACAAACATAGACATCAGATGGGGGCTGGATTCCATTTTTGATATGTTGGGTGAAGGGCCTAAAACTAATTTTTTGGTAAGTTTACTAGAGTTTTGTTTGATCCATAATTATTTTTTCTTCAATAATAGTTATTTTCTGCAGGTGAAAGGTACAGCGATGGGGGCAGCTTTTGCACCCTCATACGCTGTCATATATATGGGTTTTTTTGAAAAAACATTTATCTATCCCACTGACTTCTTTAGGAATAATGTGATATTATATCAACGCTTTGTAGATGATCTTATTTTCATTTGTAGGGGAGATACAATTGAATTTTTTGAATTTTTTGATGCATTAAATAGTAATGGGCATAATCTCTCCTTTTCTTATGAATTAAATAGAACACAGATCAATTTTTTGGATCTGTCACTATTTGTAAATGGGGAAGATATAGGATTTAGGCCTTTTAGAAAATCCACTTCAGTTAACATGTTTTTGCATGCGACCAGCATGCATCCTGATCATCTATTGAAGGCATTGCCCCATGGTGAATTTAAGAGAATTTTTGACCACACTAGTAATAGTAGTGAAAAAGCTAATGAACTGAATAAAGTTGTGTTGAGGTTGAGTGAAAGAGGTTACAATAAAACACAGTTATCAGCATGCAGGGATAAATTACTAGGAAAGAAGGTAAATGTGATAAATTTGGAATTTAGATATGAAGAGTCCACTATGGAACAAAATAAAGATGTTGAAAAGCTTTTCTATGTAACCAAGTTTACAGCCTTTTCTGACAAACTAGTATCATTGGTCAGAAAATATTGGTATTTAGTTAGTGAGGATGAATCTGTTGGTCATTTATTCCCCAAACATATCACGTTTTCATACAAAAGAGGGAAAAATCTTAAAGAATTGTTAAACAATAATTTAATTGAAAGGAAAGAGAACATGATTATTTCAAAGTTAGACACCTATCCCTGTGGTTCTTGCAATATTTGTGAAAAGGTTAGGAACCTGAGTGTTATCAATAAAGTAAATTTTATTTGTAAACATTATTTTAGTTGTAAATCAACAGGGGTAGTGTATTTTTTGGGATGTTCATGTAAAAATATGTGGTATATAGGACAAACAAAAAGAATGGTAAGGGTACGGATATTAGAGCATTTAAAAGATATTAGGAATCAAAATTTGGTCAGCCCTGTTGCTAAGCACTTTCTAGAGAAACATGGCAGCTCTTCTAACAGTTTAATATTTAGTGTGTTGGGAAAGCCCTTCCTTTAAAGGGGAGATGATATTGTAGTAAAACTATTGGAACTTGAAACTAGAATGATTTTCAAGTTTCATACTTTAAAGCCTAATGGAATGAATCAAGAGTTAGGCATTTAGTAAATTATATCTAGTACACGTTCATATATTTATTTATTTATTTATTTATTAATTTATTTATTTCATATTTATAGCATAAAATTTTATAATCAGTTTATGGTCACTTTAATATTTTTTCATTGTTTAATTAACTAATTAGAATATTTAATTGTTAAATTGAGCATGTATATAAAGGTGATGTTTGCACTGAATGAATTGTGATCCTTGAAGGTGAATTGCCGAGGTACCAGATCGCAGGAATAAAGAAAGTAAGATACTGGTGTATTACTGGCTGGCTGTGTGTTTTTCCTAAATTTATTGACTGTGTAAAGTGTTTTACAATATAATCTTTGATATCTCTATTAATTTTCTTAGTTTTACGTTCAACCAACTCTGTTTCCAATTCTTTCAATCTACCATTCATATCATGCAAAACTTGATCCATTTTAGCAGAGGAAATGGGTTTTTGTAATTCAGTACTTACTGACATAATTTCTTCCTTAAGCCACCTTTTCTTAAGGTCGTCTCTATCAATTAAAATATGCACCCATTCAATTGAGCATCGATAAGCTGCCTCAATCCACCTTTTATGAAAGGTGGCATCTTCCGGATTTGGTTCATCAAAAGGAGTTGTAGGAACCCGAGAGGCTCTAAGACCTCTAGGAGTAATATCCAGTTGTATGTATCTCTGCAACCTCAAAATGTTCATGTGGGTGCTAGTCTCCTTAAGAAGCAATGACTCCAGCTTCTCTTTTAAGGTATGCATCTCTGCTGAAAGCAGCAGTGATTTCACAGAACCCACTACCCCAAATGGATCAGTGAAGCGATGATAGCATTCTCCCATAAAACAATTCTGTACCATATCAGCAGCTGCAGCACCAGACACAGAAGGGCCATTAGATGGGTTCTCAGCCAAAACAGTACTCACATTATCATTTTGAGAGCCCTTATCACTATGTTGCAACACATACCACTCCATGGATCTCTAACTACCATCTGTAGAGTCATCTCGAAACACTCGAGGTATGTTATTAGCAGGATCAGTGGCCATATAGAAACCAAAAAAGACCACACTAAGAAAAAGAGGAACAAAACAAAACCACAATGGCCAAAAAATCCAAAATATTCACAATTTAATAAGACTTGGTGCTCAGCAAAAGAGCCTTTAAAGAGTAAAATACATCAAGGACACAGCAGATTAAATATTCATACCAATATCGATAAAGATTCTTGACTTGGTGCTCACAGACTTGGCCCTTGTCTGCTCCCCATTCATGGTCAGTCCTACATTAGGAAAGTCTGATTAACATCTGGTTACCTTTAACCTCAGAGCTTCCACTCCCTCAATAATTAATACCACCCTTGTTAGAGACTTCACAAAGGAAAACCTCAAAAAGATTCCATGATATATTCCATAAGTGTATCCATGCCAGCTCCATGGTTGACCATGACTAGGTAGACAGTTACACTAATGACTTTTATGCCAATCTAGACAAATGTATTGACCTGGTATTACTTTCCAAAACCAAATACGGTGATTAATTCAAAAACAGACTGCCCTAGAGGTCTGCCAGTATAAACATAAACTGCTTGATAGAAGTACTGAGTTTCTTAAACTGCCTTATAAGGCTAGAACCCCACAGAATCATACTTATATTAACAACCTCTCAAAGAAACTGAATGCAATAATAAAGACCAGCAGAGCATCACACAGATTAAGATTAGCAAGCCAAATAAAGGAAAACTGCAAGATGTTTTATCAGTTAACATCATAAAACTAAGAAGTAACTCTTAGCAATGATGCAAACTTTTCCATATTGGAACCTCTCATCCAAACCCAAAAGGCACTGCAGGCATAGTACATTTTTCTTCTGAAACTGCCATCTCCTCTTAAGCCATTTCAGAGTAACTGAGCCTCTGGTATTACTAAGAACATATTCTTAAAGTACTCTCCAAGACCAAGAACATTTCCTCCATGCTCTTGGACAAGATAAGTGCTTGCCTAATAAACAGTGTTAAACATGCACTCACTGATCTCCTCCTCATGCTGTTTAACCAAACCTTTTCACTGGTTATGTTCTTGAATATTGGTTCAGTGCTGTAGTAACGTCCTGCCATAAGGATGGACCCATTACAGACCCTGAAAACTATAGGCTCATCAGTCTTATTTGTAAATCCATGGATCACATCATTACTGACCTTATAAATCATGACATCAAAAACCTGATTAAGCTTGACCACTGCAACTTGGATTTGCAAAGAGCAGATCCTGCCAGCTGAATCTTGTCAGCTTATTTGAGAATGTCACTCAGATGACTGACATGGTTACACTGTCCATGCTGCCTACCATGATCTGGCCCAGGCCTTTGATAACATAATGCATTATGGTTCTGTTTATAAGTTGTTGGCCTTAAGCATAAATCTCTGTGTAGTGTGCTGGATGCCTAACTACCTTAAGGCTAGAATGCACATTGTCCAAGTGGGTGATGCCTCGCCATACCGAGAGAAGGTGACTAGTGGTGTTCCTAGGGATATGTACTGGGCTGCCTCCTTTTTAGCATCTGTCTTTTCCAGACCTCCATGCTGATAACAGTGATCTCTTTTAACAAAGTCTGATAATGACTGCAAGAAGGATGTGGTTGTCAAATTCTGTTGATGCACATATACCCTCCACAAACAACTAACTAAAGTCAGTTTCTCATTCCTGGAAAAAGAGTCTCAAAGTTAATGCCTAGAATATATAGCATCATCCATTTCTGGAAGCAGAAACACTCTGCATCCCATTGCATTGCAATCATCCCATTGCCATACAAACCAGTGCTTAGAGACCTGGTCACTTGCTTTGGTAGCGCACGCTCCTTCAACCATCACATGGGTTCTGTAGTAAAGAAATATTTTTACAGTTTATATCTAATTGCCAAAGACAGTTAATTTGAAACTAAGGAAGTTGTTGTTCCCCTATATTCTGCCATCCATGCATTTTCTGTGCTTTATATCATACCAATAAGCACATTACACCTTTAAAATATGGTCAGTTCTTGGATTTGTCAGTCACTAACAATGGTAAAACATGCTGCTCACTTGCATTTGCACATACCTTTACTGTAAATGGGAACTGCCACTTCACATCATCATGCAAGTGATCTATGAAGGAATGATAACCAAGTAAGGCCAGTTTCAACTGCATTGTAAATGTGACCTTAGCAAAAAAACTTTCCTCCCAGATTATTCTCAGAAAAGGCTCTTTAAAAGCTTCTGCTACCAGGACATCACCTGACAAATATACTCCTTGAATTTCAAGCTCCCTTGTACCATGGCATGATTTTAAATTTTAAGCCATCCTGTACAGCCTTTAAATTCAGATGGACCTCCAAGCTTTTGTTTCCAATGCTATGCTTCTTTCACATGACAAAGTTCCTGAAATAGAATTGCCTTTATTTCTCTTTTGTAGAAACTATAGTAAATACATTTTTCTAATTTCTCATCACTAGCTTTTTCATAATTTTCCTTTTTAGAGTCATCTTCACTATTTAACTTTGACTGAGACTTCAAAAATCTATTTATTTTTTCTGCTCTTTATATGACATATGGTTGGTTTACCAACAATAAAAATCTTAGCAAGTGATACACCGGTTTCAGCCTTTTCCAGTTTATTAATAATTGCCACATTTTAGTCAACTGACAATTATTGCAGTTTTTTTGCATGGTGATTCCATTACTGTATTATTACAGACTGATTGAAAGCTAATCTCTACCCTGCCAGCAGACTACTGTCCTCATGACCGTAAGTGAAGCATCAAGATCATGGAGAATGTCTTGAGTCCACATAGTAGAGTAGATAAAAGCAATTCAAATTTTTACCTGTTGTAATGACAAATTAAGGCTACATAACTGGACTGGATTTTTGTGCTATACTGCGTATACAGTAGTAAATCTTCAATTGAATAATCATAAATAAAATCATTAGAGTACAGTATGTGTATTCTGCATACCTCTCAACCTGTTAACACAAGAATCAGGGACAAAGCCAAAAATAATGGGAGTGTAAAGGCCCAAAGTTAGGGATAGATTTAAATAAAAATAATTGCTTTTATAAACTTAGAAAGTTGTTAGAATGGCAGGTTTTGCATTGAGTGTTGACCTCATTTGTAGGATACATGGTCTTGTCCATGTAATATATTTTATGCAAGGAGTATGTGTTTAAGTGAAACTCAAAGAAGTCTTCTTCTTGCTTTTCCAGTTAGGGGTCACCACCATGGATCACCTGTCCACTCATAATTGGCAGGGGAGTTTTTATGGTGTCATGTTGCCAACCCAGCACCCAACCTTCCACAGAAGGCACACACACACGCACTCATACCTAGGGCCAATTTAGAGTGTCCAATCCACCTACAGCATGTCTTCGGGATGTGGGAGGAAGCCAGAGCATCTGGAGGAAACCCACACAACCACAGGGAGGACATGCAGACTCTGCACAGAGGGCACCCCAGCTGAGGATCGAACCGGAGAACCTCTTGCTGTGAGGCAGCAACGCTAACTGCTGCTCCACTATGGTCCCCCTGAAACTCAAAGAAGTCAAAGGAGGTAAATAACAACTGAGAACTGAGAGAAGAGATTTGTTTATTTATTCCTTCATTCATTTTTTCTTTGATTGTTTACTTAACCCAATTTAAGGTTGTGTTGGAGCTGGAACCTAGCCTGACCCTTAATGGGCACAAGCAAGTGGAACTGTAGCACAGACAAAATATGTTAATGCGCTCATAACTTAAGATGGTGCCATGTTTGTGTGAATAGAGATGGGTACATTACTGCTGCTACTATTATTGCTATTATTTACCTTTTTAGAGCAGCATTGCGTGTGTGTGTGTTTTATATATATATATATATATATATATATATATATATATATATATATATATATATATATATATATAAAAGTAGGTAGGTATTTGTTTGATTTTATTTGTTGAATGAGGTAGAGTGCAGATCCCATTGCACCATTTTTAGGCTAATCCTAGGGGCACAAGATATTATGGAATACATTATGTAACTTAAATGGAGTATATGACCTTGTTGACAATATGACAGAAACACAGTGCTTTAACATATACAGTGCCCATTATGTGCATTATAAACAAGATATCAAAAAGTTCCTATTCTTTGCAAACAGGAGGATACCTAGAAGCTGAAAATTGTGTTGTAGAGGGAGAGTGTTTTTATGACTGCAGTAGTTGTGAACCATTACTAGCCACAGAAACAATCCACCCTGGTAGCATCCAGGGATGTCACCAGAAATGTTCATTTTGTACTCAGGCCTAATGTCATTGACCCCATCACACACCTATCATTTTAAAAATGTACTCAACCCTCAAAATGCTACCCTTAAACATATAGGAAGAGGACAGGTTACTTTTAGCTGTTACCATTTATACTCATAAAGAAGATATTTTTGAAGTTGCATTAATTTCACATAAGTTCTCTTTCTATACCCCTATACTGAAAATATTCATTTGCACATTTCTAAACATTTTGCACTTTTTAAGTGTTGACATTTTCAAGATATGCTCAGAAAAAAAAATTACTCATTTGCGAGCACTAAGTACACCTAGCCACACCCTTGGTAGCATCCTATATTAAACAAGATATACAACAAAAGGATACAAAAATTATGGCAAAAATCAAGAAGGGTAATTCCCATAAAGTTAAAACTCTCTCTTACCAAAGTAAATAAACAACTAAGAAGGCTAATTAGGTCAAGCAAAGCCAACTTTGAGGTTAAGATAGCCTTCCAGATAAAAGATAACCATAAAGTCTTCTTCATCTTTGCCAGAAACTTCAAAGGCATCCCACAGTAATGTGCTGAACTGCTAGTTAATGGTGCCACATTCACTGAGCCTGATGATATAGCAAACCTTTTGGCAGACAAATTCCGTTCCAAATTTTCCCCCCTCTCACCACACCATCCCCCAAAATACCCTCCAACATAACCCCTCCAACTATAACTTGGGAGCATGTACTGGCTGCACTCAGAAAAGCCAAGAGCACTGCCTAAGTGGGCCCCAATAACATCCCAAGGTCCCTTCTGTATAGTCTGAAATACAGCTTATCAGAACCCCTGGAGTTATTATTTAACTATAGTCTTAAAACAGGCTTTGTGCCACTCTAGCAACTCCTGAAACTGTTATGAGAGTAATAAGCCAAGTATGTCCTATCTACACCCCCATGTTGTCAAGCTGTGAACAGAGTGTGTACAGTAACAGAGTGAAACGTGTGTGCATAATACTAATGTGTAATCTGGTACTTTGTGTGGCAACATTCAGGTAGTGCTAACAAACATTGCTCCCACAGGTACGTCGTATATGAACCCTGTGCCGAGAAATAAACAGCTTGATACACTGTACTGGTACTATTTACTGTGGTATTGTATGGAATTGTGAGTGTTGCAGTTGCTCTGAATAATAAGGTATCATTGATCACTGTCACCCAGACTGTGCTACATAGTATAACTGTGTAGGAAAGACTGTATAAGAGTGTGGTAAGTCACTAAAGGTTAAAGAGGGCAATAGTCTAGATATGTCCCAGTTCACCTGCATGTGGTCAAGACATGGCCAGAGTCTGTGCAGAAAGAGATTGACAGCTATGTGGACAACATCAACCTGGAATCTGGGAGAATGTGTAGAAACAGTTAGTTAGTATTAACAAACATTTCCCCCACAGGTATACCAGGTAAGAGGTGTATACTGCAGGTGAAACCATTTCATGTATAAAGATGATGACAGCCATATCACTGTCCAAACTAAGGCTCTAGGGTAGTGTAGTACTACTTGTAAGGTACAGATAACAGCACTGACTAGGAAAGTAATGTGGACTACAGTAATATACTAGTTGTTAATTGACATCTTTCTCTCCCCCTCACCATATCTCCAACAATAAAATACATACCCACCTCAACCAGTATGTAATGACTTCACTGTTTTGTTGGGACATATGTCCTATTGGTTGATAATTATTTCAATTTGTTTCCATGCATGTGCTATATTGAAATACTCCAACATTGGTGGCATGGTGCCATCAATGTACCTGCATGCTGTTGTTATTACCACTGTGGTCCCATATATGC
>NC_056732.1:1120963218-1120968218 GCF_019279795.1 Protopterus annectens | reverse complement strand
CACTGTTATGGAACATATGCTGGTAGTAATGGTCTACACAACCCCAGAACATGCCCAACAGCATGCATAGATAACCGCAATAACACAGTATGTTAGATGTGCAGCACACACATAGCAGGAATACCACAGGCATATATGGAACCATTGTGGCCCTGACAATGGCATGCAGGTGTATAGTCTGTAACAGGCCAGCAATGATAGTGTCCACACAGGGAGCATGGCTACAAACACATTGCACAAAGCATGGTACAGTACAATATCTGTCCCACTGGTAGGTATGCTGTAGCCATACCTATTGTGATGTGTGTATGGTTTGTTGTCGCTGATATGGTGGCGGGTGACAGTGATGTGTATTAAGAACTGTGGTAACCTTGCTGCATGAACTGCTCACATCTGTGTCCATCTTTATGTCTTTCAGGCACAATGTCTCATGCAAGGCTGCCAGCCTACTCAGCAGCAAAAAATGACATCCTGCTGGATGGCCTAATGCATCACTATGCAACCTTGTTTGGCCAGGCTGTCCAAGATCAGCAGGAGTAGACCACCCTGTGGAATTATCTAGTCCACAGGGTCAATAATGTTGGACTGCACAGCTGCAGTTAAGACCAGGTCTGGCATCATTGTTCTGACCTGCTTTGCAATGACCATCAGCATGCTGCTGCAGTCCGGGGGAATCACCTCACCACGGGACAGGGGGGTGCCATGCCATCCATCCCCCGACACATGTGGAGGAGTTCCTGGCCATCCTCTTGGCACCTGCCTGTCCGGCCACACACCAACCACCAGATACCTTTTTGGAGGTGGGTGCCACCCACACACCAGCCAAGGAGCATGCGGGTAAGGCCACAGGGCACATTCATAGACCACTGTTGTGTATACATAGGCATTGGTACAGGTAGATCATGCATACCTGACATGTCATAGATATATTTTGTTGCTTCACAGTAGTGATAAACAAATGTCCATATGTAGTAGTATTGTGGAAATGTGCTGTTGATGTATTGTAATATTGCACCCACCCTGTAGCACTGCCACAGTTGTGGCCACTGACTTTGCATCTCTCACCCTCTTATGCAGGTATGGTTTGTGTAGATGCTTGCCAATACACCAGGCATGCTATGGTATATGCCATGCACTCATCTAACACACCTACCCAGAATGCATGCTGTACATGTGCATGTATTGTTGCTGTGAAATGCACGGCATGACAGGGGTGACCATAATGGGGTATTGGAAGGGTATGTCAGACACCTGCATGATAACTAACATCCTGTCATTGTGGATTGTGTCCACGGGGAGTAGTATAATGGTGGGAGACATGACCTACAGTAGGGACATGTTTGGAACAACACCCATATACAGTGCAACACTCGTGTATATATCTGTAGAACAATGGCAACTGCTGCAGAGATACACTATGGCATAAGGCATTATAGTCTTCTACATTATCAGCTGGGACTAGGCTGTAACATGTGGTGTTCAGTGTATGGGACACTGCAAAGTGACACACGGGTAGGGCTTACTTGTTATGCATCTGCAAAAAGGCTGAAGAAGGGGGGAGGGTTGTCAGCATGACACACCAGTGCACTGCAGCAGGGATCCTAAGGATGCTAAGAATGGCTGTACCTGCACATAGTCAGGTTCAGGACCTGTGGCAGCTATAACTCTACCCCCACAACAATAGTGATGGCAGTGTGTGAACACCAAGGGATGTGCACATGAGTAGACCATGCAATCATGCAGAATAGGGGGACATGTACAGGGCAGACTGAACATACATTGGCAAATGCAGATGGTCCACGCTGGTATACTCCTGTCAGGAGTAGTGACTACTGTAGTACACACAACAAGAGGTGTGACAAACCATCATGATAAGGGTGTGCACACATATGCCCACACAGTGTGTATGCATTGCAGTCAGTATCCACACACCTAACACATTTCGTAGACACTGCATGTGAAAGTACAGGACATATGTTACATATCGGCCTCATGTACTGCTAAGATATGTGGTGATGTGGTCCCATGGCAGATCAAGGATGGGTGTGTCATATCAATAAGGGTGTGTACACCTCCCATAGCTATGGTATGCTCTGATGGCTGTCAGTGTAAGAGTATTGGATTGGTCATACATGGACCACTGATGTTGAGAGCTGTGCATCAGACATCAGGCATTCACAAATGACATCTGTCCACATATCATACCAGGTATGTGTTGCTGGAAAACATAGGGGCTGTGAGCATTAAAGCTGACATAACTGACACAGTAGTACACATTCAGCAATGGGCTGTACACCTGTGAAGCGTGGTGTACAGTACATGGCAGGGTGCAGAACAGGTGCACAGAAATACCGTGTTCATGGGCGCAGTGGTATCCAGGGGAAGGGGATTCACCTAGTGACACAGCACATGCATCACACACATGTATACTGTTGCTAGCATGGATTGACTATAGCTGCACTGCATGCTGTCAGGTACTATATGTTATGCATGTTGACAGAGGGGTAATAGAAGGACTGTGTGTACTATCATTGTGCAACCTAACCTGTATGTGTGTGTATGCATCCTGGTGGGTAGGTAGTTTGTCTGTAGGGTCACTCTGGGTGAAGTGGAGGGAGGTTGTTTCATGAAGGATACTTGTGTGCATGTATGTGTGTTTGTGTGGCTGGACATATATGCACATGTGTGATTGTGGGCTGTTCATACAGCAGTACCTCCCTCTGGGATCATGCAGTACATGTACATGGACTGCCACATTACACACCAGGAATACTTGTCATGTGTGTAATCACAGGACAGCTGATAGTATAATATGATCTGTAACATGGAACAGGCATCGAGAGGTAAGGTAGACACCATGTACACCCTTAATATCGCATTCAGCAGAGAGGTCACCTACAACCCACGTATGCAGCACTACAGATGCATTGGGGAAGTACTAGTCAACACCAGGGAGTGTATCCATATATTACAGTTGTCACATGTTAGGCTGAATGAGCAGCATATCTGGCATGTACTGAGCATTACATACACATGACACACCAGTGTGTGATATTATGGATAGAGCATAGTAGCCCACCCATATAGGGGCCATGCTCATGATGTCTGGACATACACAGGGTAAATACTGAATGACAGCAGTGAGGCCATCTACAACCACTACACACAGGTCAGGCAGATGATGTAGTAACAGTTCTTGTGTTGTGACCGCTTGTGTAGACATTTAGAGGACTGATATGTTAATGAGTGGTATCAATGTGTGTATGTTAACAAGTGTGATGGAGGATGGGGTACTACATCGACATATATGTGGGACTGTCTGTAAAGCCATGGACAGGTATGTATTATGGAGATGTATGTGTGTGTGTGTGTGTGTGTGTGTGTGTGTGTGTGTGTGTGTGTGTGTGTGTGTGTGTGTGTGTGTGTGCGTGTGTGTGTGTCTGTGTGTGTGTGTGTGTGTGTGTGTGTGTGTGTGTGTGTGTGTGTGTACTGTTAGGCAATACTGTACATGTTTTAAAGTGTGTTTACTGTTTTCCCCCACAGGTAGTGAGGTGGGTCAGGGGCCTTCCTGCATGCAATCTGATGTTGGTGTCCATACAGACACTGAAGATGATGATAGTACTGTTGAAGCACAGATGAGGTTGTCAGGGGCTGACACTATGCCATCATTTAACATCCTCCTTTTAGCCACCCCAACCCTGCAAACAGTTTCAGTGCCTATACATACCCCATCACCAGTGGCCATAGTGGAGGGACAGCTGGAGTTTGGTGGCAGTGCACAGGAAAGTGTAGTAACCATGCCTATTGTGTCTGATCACAGCAGGCATAGCCAGATGTCTGGCAGAGCACCACATAGGCAGATGTCCCAGGGTGCTCGTGGTAGGACTGCTGGACATCATGCTCTTGGCAGAGGTAACATAGGTGGTACCAGCAGGTGCATGTTTCAAACTGTCATGGCAGTGCAGGCAAGTATGGAATGTTACACCAGACAGGGCCTGAGGCTGCAGGGGGTTGCTCTCACATCTGTAAGCGACAACATCTGTGAAGTGTCTGGTGCCATCCGTGCTTATACTGAGCCCATTGATAGAAGGCATGGTGAGATGATGGTCCTCGTCAGCCATGGTGTGTCCATGCTTGAATGTGTGGTGGGGGTGTGGCAATGGCCATGTGGATGTAGGCCAACAACACCAACAGCTGGCAGTCAACATGGACGTGCTAGGACACCAACGGGCTCCCATAGTTGCAGTACCAGTCCTGGCAGTGCGTGGGGGGGTGCTGTTCACACCACACTACAGCAGGCCACGTGCACGTGGTCCTGGCCATTCCCAGGAGGGGCCTGGTACCAGCAGACATTTTTCATCAGCAGGTGAGAGTAGCACATCAAGTCCTCTACCTTACTGTGCCCATGGAACCCCTGGCAGGCACACTGCATGTGTCCATGGCTGGAGGCATTGAACTGCACACCCTGCCAGGTATGGTCTGCAGCTGTCCATAAACATCTGTGTAGGGCAGCCAAATGGCAGAACTGTGTGCATACATACCCACACACTATACAAACACACCTAGGGCATCCCCATACCTACATACACCACAGCACCACACCAGCTCACCACAGTACACCCCTCAGCCACACACATGATGTCAAATATATGGCCCAGCATCGACCTCTGGCAAACCAACATCACACCCTGTGCATATGATGATACCTGTGCCACGTCCCTGTCATCCATACCATCAGTGCAGGGACAGGCTAATATGGTTCTGATGCACACGGTGACTGTGCTATGGTTTACCACATTATTGCAGTGTAACATGTTGTAAGGAGTAAAGTGTAATGCATATATGACAGGTAGTGCAGCCATTCAGCAATGATGCATTATAGCTGTTAGTAACACTGGTTGATTGTGGTTTCTATAATTTTTAATTTTTTTTAATTTCCCAAAATTTGTTTTTGTAAGAAAAGGGGGACAATGTGTGCAAGGTGACTGTACTATATGACC
>NC_056732.1:1120941318-1120962718 GCF_019279795.1 Protopterus annectens | reverse complement strand
TCAGTTTGAAGCCTTTGGATCCGAGGTCCAAGGAATCTAATCCCAGATCCAAGGCCACCGGATTGGGACCTTTGGATTTGGCCAAGACTAGACCTGCCACGGATCTGACCTCTGATCCAAGGCTTTTGAGTTCTAAAAGCTTGGATTCTCAGTTGCCCTCCAATCCAAAACAAATGGATCCAGGACCCCATGTCAGATCCCCACCATCTTCATTGGGGACTCTCCATCAGGTTCTGGCCTGGAGCAGCCTTGTACAGCTTCCAGGCACAGAAGCTGTTCTTCTGAGAGGTATAGGAGGCTCTTGGGGTCTAGGCATGCTTCTCCAGCTAGGTTATTAGCCTCTTCAAATCTTCCAGGAGCTTGGTCCCATTTGACATGGACAGGATGAGATTTTTTTCTCAAGGCCCAAATTGAGTTGGGGCTTCTTGTGTCTTTTGCTATCCAGGAGTCCTTTTCCTGCCCCTACACGTCAATCTCCTCATCCGACCCAGGTGGTTTCAGACTTCCAGGACCTGGGGGCTAGTGAGGAGGAGACTGGGATTCCTGGACCCCACTTTGTCTTTACCCCGTCTGAGTCTCTGACTGGCTCTGCTCTTCCTCTCTCAGAGCAGACTGGCTACCGGACCTGAGCAGCCGCTCCAGAGTCTTTGAGAGAGGGTTCCGGTCCACTTTTTTCTGACCAATCTCTGCCTCTTGGTGCTTCGGCTGTCAACAGTTCAGGGCCGGTATTGTGTGGTTTTTGAGGTGGTGGCATGCTCTGCTCCCTCTTCTTAGGTGGTCTTGTCCACCGGGAATGGGAAGGGGGCATCGTCCAGCCCTTCAGCCTTTCTGGTAGTATAGAAGACCTTCTCCACTGCTAGAGCTGCCTCCCCAGCTCTGCAGGGCCCTTCCCAGCCCCCCCTAATTTCCTCTGACAGCTGAGTCTTCTCATCCTGCTCCCAGTCAGCCCTCCCAAACCAGTCTTCAAGGGGGAGTTACCCCACTTGGGGTTCCCCATTTTTCCGAGTGCTACCCTGAGCCCCCCCCAGAGGATGTACCCCAGAAGAGGAAGTATAAGAGGAGGCACCTAGACTCTCAGATGGAGTCTCTCATGGAGGATATGGACTTTGTTGAAGGGGACACGTCCCCCAGATCTCCACCCGAAGATGGCTCCTTTGGAGACATCCTAGAGAGCCTCAGTTGAAGGGTGAATGGTCCTCCCAACCTCCATCCTCTGAGGTGTCTGTGTCCTGAAGGTATTCGGGACAAGACCATCTACCATCTGGGTTCCCCCCTGCTGATAAACTGATGATGTTATGTGATCCTATCTCGCCTACATTCTGTACTGATGGGCTCGGAGCCGATTCTCGGCTCCGACTCGGCACGCTATGTTATAGAGTGAAGCCTCTTATTGGCTGAGCTATTCTATATCCCAGGATGCACCACCACTACTTCCCCAGATCTCGTTTGCCGCTTACAAGCTAGGACGTGGTCTCGAACTTGGCTGAGCTAAGTGCTTTTTTTCTGAAAGTTTTTCTGTCAGGAAATTCTTTAATCTTCACCCAAAAGCTGTTTTAACAGCTATCGTTGTGTATAAGTGTGTTTTTTGTGATTTTTTGTGGTAAATTTGTGTGACTGGAAAGGGAAAGGTTTCCGTTTAAGTTAGAGGGGCCTGCCCCTAGTTCTCAGTGAGTCTTCTTATTATTTCGGAGAGGTCAAGTACCTGTTTGAGTTAGAGGGTTCTTGGCCCTCTTTTTGGTGTATTTGTATTTGTATTTGTTTAAGTTTCTTGGGCTTTCGCCTATTGTTTAAAAAAAAAAATGTTATTGTTGTGAAAATCTTTGTGCTGAGTTACATTGTGTTTTTCTCTGTTATAGTGAGTAGTCTACAGGCATTATGTCTAAGGAGCATAGACCCTCAGGATTCAAGAAGTGCACGAGATGCAACTATAAAATGTCCATCACAGACGATCACTCCTTATGCGTGTACTGTTTAGGTGCCAAACACCTTCAGGAGTCCTGCAGCGTGTGTCACGCCTTTTCCTCTAGGGTCCTCCAAGAGAGGAAGAATAAATTGATCTTAAAAGGGCTTATCAAACCCTCCTTCGAAGAGGCCTTATCTTCCTCTTCCTCTCCAGCTAAGAAAAATAAATCGTCGGCTCCGACCAGCCTGTCGGAACCGACCACTAAGAAATCTAGGCAGGCTTCTCCATCGGCTCCACGGACTTCGGAGCCGAGGGCGGAACGGTCTGCCTCGATGCCTCCAGCCTCGACTCCTCTGGTTTCGGAGCAGATGGCTGGGGCTTCGAGAGGCGGGTCACCATCGGCTCCACTGATTTTGGAGCCGATGAGGGTTGCCGGCTCAGACACTTTCCCTTCGGCGCCGAAGCCCTCTTCGAGACCGAGGGAAATTGCTATGGAATCTCCCTCGGCACCGATATTGGTCGAGTCCATTCGGAGCCGGTCCCCAGTCGCCGGGCCGATGGAGAAGTCAGCTCGGACCCGATTGGTATCCTCCCGATCTTCCAAGATGTCGGATTCGGACATCGACAGGGTGCTCCAAAGACTTTTTCAGTCTCCTGTATTCAAGAAATTAGTTTCGGCTCCAGCCCATTCGGTTTCGGAGCCGATGGCCCACCCTGTAGTTCTGGTTCCTCCTCCAACAGCCTCGGCACCGTTGGAGCCGGTGCTGGTGGAGCCGTTGGAGGTTTTTGGGTCGTCTCCGACCCTTACTCCAACTCCGGCTTTCGGGTCGGAGTTCGCACATGGACCTCCTCGGTCGGCCCCGGGGTGACGGGACCGATGTTTTCTGTTCGAGCCTTCCTCTCGGTCGTCGGCTGGGTGCCGTCTACTTTTGTGGCCCCGGGGGTTGGACCTTCCCAGGACTCTGGCGGTCCGGCCTTCAGGGCCATGAGGAGTGCCTTGGCCAAATCTTCTTTGGCTACCTCCACGGTCTCACCGGTACCTTCCCTACATACGGAGACTGGGTCTTTTGTAGTTCCCCTGTCGCTAGACAGCGGAGCCCTGGGGCCTGAGGTCACCCCCAGTGGGGTTTCCCCCCCTCCTGGAGGTCCCTCTGAAGCTTCTTCAGAGGAACCCCCAAGGAAAAGACTGTGCAAGAGGAAGCACGTAGACTCCCCCAATGAGTCTCTCACGTCGGACACCGATCTTGATGATGCGGAGGGGTCCCCTAAGTCGTCCTCAGAGGATGTCTCCTTTGCAGACATCTTGGAAGCCCTCAAACAACGAGGCGGCTGGCATTCCAAACCCCCTTCCGCTGACGAGTAGGTGTTCCTCAAAGCCTTCGGGGCTCAGCCCTCCACCTCCTGGGTGTCTCCGCCCTTCGACGAGCTCCTAGATTTGATCTGTCGAAGGGCGTGGGAGCATCAAGACTCTGTGGAACCTGTGCCGGCTCGCCCAAATAAATTCTTATCAGCACCCCCAGAGAAGGAGTTTCTGACCAAAGGTGTGGCTGTAGATGCCCTGGTGGTGGCATCTGCTACCCAGCAAGATGTAGCAGAGGCTTCAACGTCCATCCATCCTCCTAATAAGGAGTCTAGGAGCATGGACCGGTACGGGAAGCGCACCCTCAGTTCAGCGGCCTTTACCTTAAGGTCCCTGAACTATTTGGCACTTCACTAGACTTCCAGAGGGATCTGATCAAGGAGCTTTCAGATACCCTCTTGGGTAACCTTCCTGAGCAGCTGGCCCAGACGGTCGGCTTTCAGTTGGCTACTCTGTCATCGATATCAAACTTCGTCCATGAGGCTCATTTCATATGCAGCCGAGGGGGCGAGTAAGAGGCGAATACGGGTGTTGCTCTACAGAGGCAAGCCTGGCTCCGCCTGTGTCATTCTTGAGCCTTTAAGTCTTCCTTTGCCGACGCCCTTTGATGGGTCCTCTTTGTTTGGACCCAAGGTAAAGGACACATTGACCTGCTGTGAGCAAGAAGGTAAGACTCTGACTGCCGTGGGGGCATGATTTTCCACTCCTTCGGCCTTACCCCAAGGCTAAAAGAGGAGGGAAAATGTGGTTCCGTAAATCCCAGAAGTCTTATCCCTCGCAGCAGGACCATCCCCTTCTAGAGGCAGAGGAGGGTAAATTTTTCTGGAAGACGCGTCCCAGAGGCGGCAGAGGCCCCATAACACTGGAGACCGCGCGTCCTTTCGTGGCTCTTCAGCCTTCCACAATCCCTGAAGGATTGCCCGACTGTGCAGCTCCGGAGCCAGTCGGGGGTCGTTTTTCGAGGCACCTAAAAGCCTGGGAAGGTATCACTCAGGACCGATGGGTGCTTTGAATCATCGCCGGAGGTTACGCCATCCCCTTTCACACCTCAGCACGTCCAAGAAAATCCCGGACCCGCCACCCAGTCAACGCGAAATCGCAGCCTTAGAAATCTCAAAGCTGCTTCAAAAAGGAGTCATCCAACCGGTCCCCGCAGACCAGATCGGATTAGGGACTTACTCAAGATTCTTTTTGGTGCCAAAAAAGACCGGGGACTTGAGGCCCATTTTGGATCTCAGCATCCTAAATCGATCAGTCAAAAAGTCCAAGTTCCGAATGGTCACCTTACAATCCATTCTCCCACTGCTGGAGAAAGGTGTTTGGATGTGCTCCATAGATCTCAAGGACGCCTATTATCACATCCTGATAGATTTGCGCTTCAGCCTGGGAGATCATTTTCAGTTCTGCGCACTGCCTTTTGGTCTCACCACAGCCCCCAGGGTGTTCACCAAATGTCTGGCGGTCGTGACTGCTCACCTGAGGAGTCTAGGATTCCAGGTGTTTCCGTATCTGGATGACTGGCTCCTAACTGCCACCTCCAGGCATCTACTATTGCAGAACCTACAAGCCACCATATCACTAGGCACTTCCCTTGGAATCACCTTCAATTGGCCAAAGTCTGTGTTGCTGCCATCTCAGCGCATAAGGTTCATCGGAGTAGAAATAGACTCAAACCAAATGCGGGTCTATCTTCCTACAGAAAGGATACAGACTATACAGGCTCAAGTCCGAGCCTTGCTTCTCAGATCCAAAGCCCCAGCCAGGATGGTCCTGCAGCTATTAGGCTCTATATCGGCCACTGTTCTCCTAGTCCCCTTAGCAAGATTGCATATGAGAATTCTCCAGTGGCTCCTATCGACACAGTGGTCCTTTCAGGATCTCCCTCTCAGTCACCTCATACAGATCACGGAAACCTGCAAACGGGACCTTCGCTGGTGGCTGGTATCCTCCAATCTGGATCAGGGGCGACCCTTTGTTCCACCTCCTCCTATGGCCACATTGACGACGGACGCCTCCCAGACGGGGTGGGGGGGGTATTACCTGGGCAGGTCAGTCCAAGGCAATTGGCATTCCGACGAGAGTCTCCTTCATATCAACATTCTAGAAATGAGGGCGGTGTTTCTGTCTCTACAAGCCCTCCACGATTACCTCCCTCAGGGCGTAATTGACATTCACTCCGACAACATGTCAGTAGTCTGGTATCTGAAAAAGCAGGGAGGGACCAGATCCTTCCCCCTTTGCAGAGAGGCCATGAGAGTTTGGGAATGGGCTGTGGCGACCAGACGTTTTCTTGTAGCGACTCATATCCCTGGGAAATCCAACGTGATAGCCGACAGACTAAGCAGAACTATTCTCTCTCCTCACGAGTGGTCTCTGAACGACGCAGTGGCAACTCAGATCTTCAGCAGATGGGGAACTCCTTGTTGTGACTCCAGCTCCGGGGCAGAGTCCTATGGACGCATTAGCCCATCCTTGGCCCACCGGCTTGCTATACGCCTTCCCTCCAGTTCCCCTCCTTCCCAGAGTGATCCAAAAGGCGTCTCACTTGGGGAGCAAAATGATTTTAGTTGCCCCTTACTGGCCTCGTCAGGTATGGTTCCCCTATCTTCGGAAATATGCACGGGACGGTCCATGGTTCCTGGATCGGATCCCGGACCTATTAATTCATCAGTCGGGACAACTCCTTCAGTCCCTTCACACTTTGAAGTTAACAGCTTGGCTCCTCCTCTTCCGACTATAGTCAGGAATCATACTTTAGACCCGGAAGTCATTCGTATCTTATCCTCGGCCCACAAGTCTGACACTAGGAAATTATATACTAGCAAATGGAAGAGATTTGCTATTTGGGCTCAACTCCGGGGTCTAGATCCCATCACTGTCCCGGTGTCAGAAGTCCTGAAGTTTCTAACTTCCCTATTCAATCAAGGTTCTTCAGTCTCTACCATCAAGGTCCAATTAGTAGCTATTTCCAATTTTCATGAATCTATAAACCCACCTTTAATGAGCAACAGATTGTGTAAAACCTTCATGAAAGGTGCTGCGCTTTTACGACCTCCGATTTCTCATCCTGCTCCTCCGTGGGATCTCGATGTGGTATTACGTGCCTTAACCTCCTCCCCCTTCGAACCAGCAGCAACCTGTGATTTGAAATTTCTTTCTTGGAAAACTGCCTTTCTGGTCGCGATTACTTCTGCCAGAAGGGTTTCAGAGCTTCAAGCTCTATCTGTCAAACCACCGTACCTGGTTTTTCACAAAGATAGAGTATCCCTCAGGCCTAACCCATCTTTTGTCCCTAAAGTTTGTTCCAGTTTTTGCCTGCAACAGTCATTAGAACTTCCAGTTTTCTTCCCAAAGTACTCAAACAAAGCGGAATGCATCTTCCACACATTGGATGTTCACAGGCAATTGCGCTTTTATTTAGACAGGACTCAACAAACACGGAAAACAGATCAATTGTTTGTGTCCTTTTCGGATAATAAATTGGGCAAAGCTGTCACAAGGGTCACTATTGACAAATGGATCAGGGACTGTATTAGTCAGGCTTATTCCTCTTCTAATAAAGAGCTTACAACCTCTGTCAAAGCTCACTCTACAAGAGCTATGGCTACTTCAATAGCATTCCATTCTAAGCTTGCCATTAGTGACATTTGTGCTGACTCGTGGTCTTCCCGCACACCTTCATTTCCCACTATAAATTGGATGTGGCATCTCGGGGGCGAGCTTCATTTGGTTCCACAGTTCTCAGGAGTGTTTTCCAGTGAGCCACCCATGAATCAGGTGCTAAGGATGCTGTCCCATCAGTACAGAATGTAGGCGAGATAGGATCACATAACATCTTTTAGTTATGTACTTACCATAACTTTAGATGTTTGGGATCCATCTCGCCACATTCCTAATAACCCACCCTCCTTCCCCCTGCCTTGGAGATCAGAAGAGACCGGACGGTCCGAGTACTATCGTTTCATCTTGAAACATCTGGCAATGTTATATAAACAGTTATGAGTGTGTGCATGAATGCGGACAAACAAGATCTGGGGAAGTAGTGGTGGTGCATCCTGGGATATAGAATAGCTCAGCCAATAAGAGGCTTCGCTCTATAGCATAGCGTGTCGAGTCGGAGCCGAGGATCGGCTCCGAGCCCATCAGTACAGAATGTAGGCGAGATGGATCCCAAACATCTAAAGTTATGGTAAGTACATAACTAAAAGGTTCTCATCGCCAGCAGGGCATGGAAGGTGCCCGATACTGTGGAGCCAGAGCCCAAACGAGCAGAAGAATTCTTAAGTCAACCCACGGATAGACAGTTTTGGTCAAAAGATGTGCCATTTGATGCTGTTGTGGTAGCTGCTGCCACTAAAAAGGAGTTTGTGGACCAGAGTACTTCTGTCCATCCCCCCAATCGAGAATCCCAGGTGATCGACAGACATGGAAAGCGGGTTTTTGCTTTGGCTGCATTTAGTCTGCAGGTGCTTAATTACTTGGCACACTTCACTCACCTCCAAAGGGATTTGGTTAAGGAACTCATCACTTCACTTTCTGAGTTGATGCCTGCCGCAGACTTGAACAAAGTGTCTCCCAAGCTGTCCACTCTTGTGTCCCTCACTAATTCCTCAGAGGTTGATTTCCAGTGCTGTGGAGGGCACCTCCTTGAGCAGCTGGTACAGGCATTGCTATACGGCATTTCACCTGGCTGTGGCTATGCGGGTTTGTGGAGTCCTTTAAAGCGTCCTTCATCTATTCCCCATTTGATCAGTCAACTCTCTTTGGTCATTCTGTCAGACACACTGACCCGTAGTGAGCAAGAATGGAATGTCTTGTTGGCTGTGGGAATCTCATTTTCTGTCCCTCAGCAGTCCTTTTTCTAAGACACAGTAAGGGAGTAAGAAATTTCGGTTCCAGAAGTCGCAGTCTTCTTTTCAGGAGGCTTGGGATTAACCCTCTTCTAGAGGTCAGGGGAAGAGGGTTCAATGGTAGATGCGGCCCTAGAGGCAGAGGGGGTCCGCAAAGTCAGGGCTCCGGGGAACCTTTCTCTGAGAAGCCCTTCCAGTGCTTCTGATGTATTGCTTGACAGTCCTGCCCTGTAGGCAGTCGGGGGTCATTTGTCTCTGCACCCTTTGGCCTGGGCAAACATCACAAGAGATAGGTGGGTGTTGAGCAATAATGTTCTGTAGTCCTATCTCACCTTCATTCTTACACATGGGTTCGGAGCCGATCCTCTGCTCTGACTCGGCCTTTTTTTACAAGGTCAGTCTTCTAGTTGGCTCTTGGCATAGGTAGGTATCCCATGGTGCACCAGTACAATCCCCAGATCTCGTTTGCCGTGTCGATGTTTGGATGTGCTACTTCTTCGCCGTGGCGAAGTCTAACACTTTGACTAAATTCTGCTGTTTTTCATATTTAGATAGCTTTAAATAGCTGTTACTAGTGTCGTTTTTGTAGTTAGTTTAACATTTACTGGGTTTCTTCCTGTGTTAAGTTTTCTGAGAACAGTTGACCAGTGGCCTTATCGTTCTCATTGGTATCCTGTGTGCCAGTTAGTTTTTCACTGGGCTTGATATATATATATATATATATATATATATATATATATATGTGTATATTCTAATAGTTCAGATATTGTTGATATAAGTGGATTTTAGCGCTTTTGCGCATAGTTTAGACTGTGTGTGCAGTATTTCGTATAATTTAGATAAGCATTCTCTGAGCATGTTCTTAGCTTAAAATAAATAGCCTTTACTTGTGGAGCTCTCCGTATATTTGTATTTGCAGTTAGAACGGGGTTTTTGACCTTCGTTCTCTTCCTTTGATTTATTAGAGATTCTCTTTTTTTTCTCCGGTGTGTGTACGAGACTGTTACATTTGTCTTTCTGAACTTTTTCCTCTTCTGGGACCGTTTTAGATGACCTAGGTTTTCTCCCTTTTCTCTATCCAGGGCTAGGCCCATTTAAGTTAGAGGATCTAGTCCTCTTGGTTGTGTATCTGCTAATACTTTAAGGACTAGGCCCGTTTAAGTTAGAGGACCTAGTCCTCCCACTTTCCCTTTCTTCTCTCTGTGTGTCTGATTGGTAATCTTCTGTGAGATTTCTAAGGAGGTCAAGGATCATAAGCCCTCTGGCTTTAAAAAGTGTGTGAAATGTTCACAGAAGATTGTCTGTAACGGATGACCACAGTAACTGCGTATACTGTCTTGGGGCCATCCACTGACAGGAAACATGCCTATTTTGTCACTCATTTAGTGCCAGGGTGTTGCAGGAGAGAAAGAATAAACTTATATTAAAAGGTCTCCTTAAGCCCTCTTTAGAGGAAGATCTGGCTAGTTCTTTCTCCTCTTCTAAGTCACATGGATCGAAAAAGGAAAAATCTAAATCTTCTAAGAGGCCCTCCTTGGCGCTGGCTCGTGCATAGGAGCCGCCTCTCAAAATTTCTAAAACTGATAAATCTGCTGCCTCCTCAGCTCCACTGCGTTCGGAGCCGATCGAGGGTACTACTACTACTATGTCTACAGTGTTGGCACCAGGTAGTTCGGAGCCGACCACTGATAGCAGACATCAGAGCCAGTCTACGAATCCCTTACCGGTCTCCCCTACATTAAGGTCACCCATAATACAGAAATCCCGTTCTCCCACACTGTCTTCCAGATTTTCCAGGAGCTTATCAGAAGATGTGAAGAGAGTAGTGCTGAGACTCCTGAAGTCATCTGCCTTGCCTAAAATGTTGTTGGCTCCGACCCAGTCGGTTCCGGGGCCACTTGAGTCCATTACCCCTTCTGTGATTCCTCCTCCGAGCCATGCTGGACTTTCGGAGCCGGAGTGTTTGGTACCACTGGTTGAACCCGTGGTTCCAGCTCCCCCTGAGGTTGTTTCGGAGCAGAGTTCCGCTCCGACACATCTGGTGCCATCCGTGGTGTCTAGAAGCCGAAGCTCCCCGGTCGACCCCGACAGGGACACCTGGAAACGAACCTCTTCGGTTCCAAGCCTTCCTCTCAGTGCGTCAGCTAGGGTGAGCTTGGATCCTACATCTGTCTCAGAGCCGATGGTGCCCTCGGTCTCCTTGGAGCCGGGGAGGTCTTCGGAGCCAGAGAGGTCGGCATTCGAGATGATGATGAGTGTGCTGTCTCAATCAATCAGCTCCTACCAAGGGGGTACCAACACTCTTCCCCCTCGGGCACCTACTTCTGTCTCCGCACCTACTCCCTTTCTGGACAACAGAGACCCGCAGCCTCAGGACCCCCCCAGCTGGTAGCCCCCAGTATTCTTAGACCTCCCTGGAATATCCTTCTGAGGGGCCCCCATGGAAGAGGACATGGAAGAGGAAGCATGTAGACTCCCAGGACGAGTCTCTTACCTCTGACACCAGCCTCGAGGAGTCAGAAGGGTCCCCCAAGTCATGCTCTGATGATGTCTCCTTTGTAGACATCTTGGAGATTCTTAAGCAGAGGTGCAGCTGTCCCACTGTCACCCCTTCTGATGAGGAGTCTGTGTACCTGAAGGCTTTCTGGTCTCAACCTTCGGCCTCTTGGGTGTCTCCACCCTTCAACAAACTATTAAAGCTCGTTAGTCGGAAGGTGTGGGATACTCCTGATGCCGTGGAGCCAATCCCCAGCTCCCAAGGAGAAGGAATTTTTGTCAAAGGGTGTTCCCATAGATGCCATGGTGGTGGCAGCGGTCACTAAGAAGGAGCTAGCGGAGACTACTTCTGTCCATCTGCCGAATAAAGAATCTTGAACGATGGACAGATACGAGAAGCATATCTTTTCAACAGCGGCATTTACTCTTAGATCACTGAACTACCTAACACACTTTACGAGGCTTCAGAGAGATCTCCTTAAGGAGTTAGGAGAGACTCTACAAGGTAGATCCACTGAGGGAGTCCCTGAGAAGGTGTCTGCCTAGTTGTCCACCTTGAATTCTATTGTCAGCTCGTCCATGAGGCTCATCTCTTGTACAACAGATGGAGCGAGCAGAGCAGCAGGTTGAGGGATTTCCCTAAGGAGGCATTCCTGGATGCGCTTGTGTAATTTTGTGGAACTGTTAAGGTCTACCTTTACCAATGCTCCCTTTTCATTGTTTGGACCTAGGGTAAAGGACACACACACCCAGTGCGAGCAAGAAGGGAAAACGCACGCTGCCATGGGAGTACATCTTACCATACCCGTTAGACCGTATCCCAATGGTCAGAGAGGTTGTAAATTGTGGTTCAAGAAGTCCCAGAGGTTTTTCCAGGATGCACAGCGTGACTCCTCCTTCAGAGGCAGAGGAGGAGGAGGAAATGGTAGACATCGCCCTAGAGGCAGGGACGGACCACAAAAACCAGGGAGGCCGTGATTTGTTTCAGGGCCGGCCCTACCAGCGCTTCTGATGTGCGGCCCGACTGTGCTTCTCTGGAGCTGGTCAGGGGTCGCATTTCTTTGTATCCGGAAGCCTGGCTAAGTATCACTCAAGACAGATGGGTACAAAGAATTTTCACCAGAGCTTATTCCATGCCTTTTTCTCTGCCACCTCATGTCCCCAGGAGGATCCCAGATGTTCCACCCAATCACAGGGATCAAGCAACTGTAGAGGTCAACAGGTTGCTGGCAAAAGGAGTCATCCAGTCCGTCCCCGCAGACCAATTAGGATTCGGAACTTACTCCATATTCTTTTTAGTGCCAAAATGTACAGGGGACTGGAGGCCTGCCCATCTTGGACCTAGACAAATTAAACGAATCCATAAAGAAGGACAAGTTCCGGGTGGTGACACTGCAGTCTATACTCCTGTTACTAGGGAAAGGCACTTGGATGTGTTCAATAGATCTCCAAGATGCTTACAACCACATAAAAATCGACAGGGCATTGAAAAGTCATCTACGCTTCTGTCTGGGAGCCAGTCACTACCAGTTTCGTGCTCTGCCCTTTGGTCTCACCACAGCCCCCAGGGTGTTCACCAAGTATATGGCAGTAGTGACAGCTCACCTGAGACATTGAGGATTCCAGGTGTTTCCGTATCTGGACGACTGGCTCTTGACCGCCCCCACCAGGCATCTACTTCTTTAGACCAAGGACGCTACTATTCAACTTTGTGCCCAGTTGGGGATTACTATAAATTGGGAAAAATCCGCCTTATTGCCCTCTCAATTTGTGACTTTTATAGGTGCAGAAATAGACACAGTAGCCATGTTGACTCGTCTTCCAGTAGAAAGGGCACAGAATCTGGTACTTCACATTCACCGTCTTCTCCCTCTCCGACATGTCAAGGCCAAGACTGTTCTGAAGCTTCTAGGGACCATGGCTTCTACCATACTACTAGTGCCGCTAGCCAGACTACACATGCGAATTCTTCAGTGGTTCCTGTCGTCCCAGTGGTCTTTCCAACAACTGCCCTTAACTCACCACATTCTGTTAACAGACTCTTGCAAGAAGGACCTCATTTACTGGATTCAACCCAATCAGTTAACCATGGGCACTCCATTTGTCCCTCGCCAACCCGTTGCCACTGTGACCATGGATGCCTCACAGATGGGGTGGGGAGGCATTATCTAGGCAGGACTGTCCAAGGCACATGGCAAGATCACGAGGCTCCCCTGCATGTCAGTGTTCTAGAGATGAGGGCGGTGCTCCTGGCGTTGCAAGCACTTCACAACCTTCTTCCTCTTGGGACGATTGCAATACAATCAGACAACATGTCGGTAGTATGGTATATCAACAAACAAGGCGGAACCAGATCATACCCACTCTGTCAAGAGGCCATTCGGGTTTGGAAAAGGGAGATATCTTCCCAGCGGTTTTAGGTGGCGATGCACATCCCCGGGACAGCCAACATGATAGCTGACAAACTCAGCTTGGCAATTTTGATGCCTCATGAGTGGTCTCTGAAGCAGGAAATAGAGCAGATTTCCTGCAGATGCGGACAGCCTTGCTGCACTCTCTTTGCCAGCCCAGACCATGCCAAATGCAGCAGCTATTTCTCCCTCATCCCCACTTCTACGGAGTCACTGAGAGATGCTCTTGTTTGAGATTAGCTTCTGGGTCTCCTTTATGCTTTCCCGCCTTTTCCTCTCATATCCAAGGTGATTCAGAAAGCGAAACAGCTGGGAAGCAAACTGATCCTCATTACTCCTTACTGGCCTCGACAAGTTTGGTTCCTCTTTCTCGGGCCTCGCCTTTTAGACAATCCATGGACTCTGGAACCAGTGCCAGATCTCTTGATGCACATGTCAGGCTTCACCCTAACCTACACACCCTCAATTTGACAGCTTAGCTGCTCCAGTTCCATCCCAAGTCAGGCTTCACGATTTCTCACCCTCCTTACATCTTCTCATAAACCCTCCACTAGGAAATTATATATCAGTAAATGGAGGGGGTTCTCTATCTGGGCTGAGGAAAGGAATGTTGACCCTTATACTGCTTCTATTCTGGTGGTTTTGGAATTCTTGTCTGAACTTTTCCACATGCAAGAAAAAGGATCCCCAATGGGGTACTTATCTTTTGGAAGACTTCAGGTCTGAAACTCGAAAACGAAAATTTCAGGAGTCTGCCGACTGGCACTTGCGAACTGCTTCTGCTTCGGGCACCGCACAACAAGAAAGACTGATGTAATGGCATCTGCTGCATGTTTTATACCCCTGACGACCTGACGTCATGGAAGAAGCGACAGCATCTGACGCAGAAATCCCAAGACTCGTATTCAGGCCGGCTGAGGGCTACCTGCAGGCAGATAATGCCAAATGTTATGACTGCAACAGTGAATACACTCTAACATCTACATTTATGGTAAGTGTACACAACTGTACTTTCTTCTCATGTGTCAAGCCTTTCAGGACTGCCTTCCTCTGGGCACCATTGAAGTGCACACGGACAACATGGTAGTTGTGTGGTACATCAACAAACAAGGGGGCACAGATTCTTATCTGCTTTGTTGCAAGGCCATGAGAGTGTGGGAATGGGTGATGTCTTTAGGGAGCTTTCTCCTTGCAACACACATTCTCTGGGAGACCAGTGTGCTAGCAGACAAGCTCAGCAGAGCTATCTTGAGTCCTCAGAGTGGTCCCTTAATCCTTCAGTCAGTGGCGAGAGAGAGATCTTCCTTTGCTGGGGTCAACCAAGCTGCGGTCTGTTTGTTGCCCTTCTCAATCACAAATGCAGCAAGTAGTTTGCCCTTCTTCGCCCAGCTGAGGAATATCCCGCATGTATGCTGTAGTTCACGGTTAGCCTCCTGGTCTCCTTTATACTTAACCTCCTATACCTCTCATTCCCAGAGTGCTTCAGAAAGCATGATGCCTCAAGGCTCCTTTGATCCTCATTGCCTCCTCCTGGCCTCGGCAGGTGTGGTTTCCCCTTCCTCAGGTCTCATCTGATGTGCTCCCCTTGGGTACTGAATCCCCTTCCGGATCTGATATCTCACGCCTGTCATCTCCTAATCCCAAACCTTCAGACTCTTCTTCTGACTGTGTGGTTTGTCCCCTTCCCATAATTCTAAACCAGTCCAAGCTTGCCTCATCTGTCAGAGACTTCATTCTGGCCTCTCAGAAGGCTTCCACCAGAAAGGTCTATGATAGTAAATGGAAAAGATTTTGTATGTGGGCCAATCAGGGGAGTCTGGATCCCCTTTCAGCTCCCATTCCAGACATCTTATTATTCTTGTCTTCTTTCTTTCAGGATGGAGCCAGTTTCTCCACTATTAAGCTGCAGCTGGTGACCATCTCTAATTTTCATGTCTGCAAGGAACCTACTTTTTCTTCTCGTCTTTGTAAGGCCTTTTTGAAAGGTGTCTTTCTGCTACGGCACCATGTCATATTTCCCTGTCCTCCGTGGGACCTCTCTTACACAGAATCCTTTGCAACATTAAGTTTTTGTCTTGGAAGACTGCTTTTTGGTGGCTATAACATCAGCAAGATGTTTCTGAATTGCGGGCTCTCTCCATCAAGCCTCTGTACATGATTTTTCATAGACACTGAGTGGCTCTCAGAACTAATCCCTCTTTCATGCCCAAGGTAGCCACTGAAGCAAATTTGAATCAAACCATTCATTTGCCAGGTTTCTTTCCTGACTATTCCAGTAAAGAAGAGTATATGCTGCAGATGCTTGGCGTACATAGAAAATTAAAATTCTGTTTAGCAGGACAAAGAGCTTTCGCAAATCTGACCAACTGTTTGTGGCCTTCTCTGTTAACAGACTGGGTCGGGCAGTGTCCAGGATTACTATATCTCATTGGATATCCAAGTGTGTTTCTACGGTTTATACTTCTAAGTGAGTGCCTTTACCAGGACCTGTCAGAGCTCATTCCACTAGATCTGTGGCTACGTCAACTACCTATTTAGCCCGACATTCCCTAGATGAGATTTGTGCTGCAGCCACCTGGTCTACTCCTCACACCTTCCTTACTCATTACAAACTCAATCTAGTTTCCAGGAACAGGCTTCCTTTGACTCCACAGTTCTTCGACATGTCCTTCCATGAGGCCACCCATGATTGTATGGTAGTTGGGGACTCGGACCCAGAAGTGAGGAATAGTGACATGGATAACATCAGACAAAGAGTTATGTAACTTAGCATCTGTGTTGTCCTATGTCACTGTTCATCACTACCCCTCCCTTCTTCCCCATCCTGTTGGATTTAGAGGAAGTGGAGATGTCCTGTCTGGTGGTTCAGGTCTAGTCTGGCTGTCTTCTAGCTCTAGAGTAAACTCGATCTGAGGGGTTAGAGGACAGTAAAGGATTATGGGAATGGGAAGAGCTCGAGCCTAGGATCCGTCTGAAAAGTTGCTGGCTCAAATCCGATGTTTGATCCTGTGACCCAGAAGTCATGAATAGTGACATAAGGTAACACAGATGCTAAGTTATGGTAAGTACGCAACTCTTTTTATTTTTTTATTTATTTATTTTTTATATAGAGAATATCTTTTGAAAGACTCTGAGAAGGTTTCTGAAGATGTTAGATATAAAAGTAGTGCATTTTTAAGCCTGTTTTTATTTCTGGACTATTTTTTTAGAGCATTTCCCATTCCTTTTTCAATAGATAATGATGAATTGAAGAATATTATTAATACCAGTTGGAGATTAGTTATTTGAGTGAAGTTGTCAGGACAAAACCACGATTCACTTTTAAAAATGAAAAAAATTCAAAACTTTGATAGAAAAAAATCAGAGATGAGCAAAATGAATTTGAATATAGTTCAAAGGCTGGGTCGGTGAAGGCAGATGGTACTTTTACTCTTCATTTCTGCAAAAAATGTAGATTTATCAGTACCGATAATGCTTTGACATTTAAGCACCTAAATAAAAGTTTGTGTTTTAGGGGAAGTTCAATTGTAACATAGTTGGAATAGTTTACATCACCTTGTCTTGCAAACATAACAAGGAAGTTAGCCAGACATAATTTTGAGCATAATTCAGCTTTCAAAAATAAGGTTATAAATGTTAAGTTGTCAGTCTCACCTTCATTCTTGCTGGATGGGTTCGGAGCCGATCCTCGGCTCCGACTCGGCACTTGCTAAGCTCGAGAGTCACTTTTACCAGCTCGAGGCAGCCCCATATCCCATGATGCAAGGCGGTAATTGCCCAGATCTCGTTTGCTGCTTCGCTAATGAGGTCATCTTTTTTACCAGCTCCTGGTAAGTGAATTTTTCTTGCTATTTGTAAGGTTTTAGGTGTCTCAAAACTCTAATTTTTTAGTCTTTATATCCCTTCCGTGTACTTTATTCACTTAGCTCCATACCCATTTCCCCTTAGTCATAGTTTCAGTGTTTCGGGCCTTAGGCCTTTCCCACCCTCACAGTTCCTGTCAGGATTTTCTCTCAGGTGTGTGTGTGTTGTATCACTGTTATAATAATAACTATTTTATTAGTTATTAATAATATTTTAATTGTTAGTGTCTTTGTTTGACTGATTGGTGTGTGTGTCTGTTTTAGGATCATGTCCAAAGACACTAGGGTCTCAGGTTTCAAGAAGTGTGACTCGTGCTGTCAGAAGATGTCTCTGACAGACAGTCACACTTCTTGTATTTATTGCCTGGGACCCCTACACCTGCAGGACTCCTGTGCTATATGTCATTCTTTCAGCCAGAGAGTCCTGCAGGAACGTAGGAATAAGTTGATCCTCAGGGGTATTCTTAAACCAGAGAGCTCCCCAGCTAAGGTTGGCTCCGGGAAGCCCTCCAAGCCTCCCAAGACCCAGGCTTCGGTGTCCAAGTCTGTGGTCTTGGTTTGACTCCACTGATTTCACATCGGCTCCATCCAGAGCCGATATTTCCTTGTTAGAGGCTTCAGTACCGCCGCCGGTCGGCGCCGATATCCTGGCTTCGGCACCTGTGTCGGCTCCATCCGGAGCCAACACCCTAGCGTCGAAGCATGTCTCTGCTCCGGCTGGAGCCGAGATATCTTTGCCTCCTCTCGGAGCTGAGTTGTCGGCTCCGCCTGGAGCCAACATTCTTCGCCCATGGTCTCGGCCCAAGAAGAGGTCTAGATCTCCTTCTTTGAATCCATACACTCGGCTCCAGCCTCTCCTTGCTGGGAGCGAGCCATCGGAGCTTATCATTGAGGTCTTCCAGGCTCTCAGACCACTACTTAGAGAGAGTGGTGAGTAGGCTATTAAAATCACAGGCACTAGCCCAGATGCTCCATAGCCCGCCTCATCAGACGCCAGCTATTCTACACCCCCTGAGAATTCCTCCTCAACTCTCCTACAGAGTTCGGAGCCGGAGATTATTGGTACCGTGACTGTTAAGCTGCTTCGAGCCGATACCACACCCTTTCGCCCGGCTGCATTGAGTGCCTACTTCTATCTCCTCCTTGAGACCCAGCCACTCCTTAGAGGGATCAAGGCCGGGTTTCCTGGTCAGTTCCGAGGGGCGAGTGGCATCGGACCCTTGTCCCACCCCGCTTCTCCCTCTCGGAGCTTCGGCCTTGGAGCTTGGCCCCGACATCTGCTTCGGAGCCTTCTCGGTGAGACCAGGGATCCTGTTTCTTCAGAGCGGGATCTCTCGCCTCCCTGGAAGGGGAGCCTTCGAGGTGATGAGGAGTGTGCTAGCCCCAGAGCTTAGCCAGCAGTCGGTTCCCTTTAGCTCCTCCCTCTATGGTGCCTGTAGATGCCTCTTCCCACTCTCTTGCTCCCGACCCAGAGATCCATCAGCCCCAGGTTTCCCTGTTGCATTGAGAAGGACTTCTCTTCCGAGGTTTCTCCTGATCCTTCAGGTGAACCCCCGAAGAGGACCTGCAAGAGGAAGCATTTAGACTCCCTGAGTCTACAACATCAGATACCGACAGATGAGTCGGAGGGGTCCCCAAGATCTCCTCTGAGGATGTGTCCTTTTCAGACATCCTTGAACTCTTGAAACAGAGGGGGAACTGGCCTCCATTAACCCTCCGAGGATGAATCTGTATACCTGGAGGCTTTGGATCTTGACCCTCCACCTCCTGGGTGTCTCCGCCACCCAATTTCTCATGGAAGTCATAGCTCTAGCGTGGCATCTCCTGATTCGGTGGGAATCAGTCCCCAGGAGACCTTCAAAGTGCTTATTACGGTCCCCTGAAAAGCAGTTTTTACTAAGGGTGTCCCGTTGATGACATGGTGGCGGCCGCCACCAAAAAGGAACTTGCAGATCCTTCCCTGTGCCAGTCCATCCTCCTAACAAGGAATCTAGGTCCATGGACAGGTATGGCAAGTGGATGTTTTCCTCAGCGACCTTTGCTATGCTCGCTTGAATTATTTATGTCACTTCACCAGACTTCAGAGAGACATCCTCAAAGAATTGGGTGAAGTAGTACAGGATCCGGCCAGTGGCAGGGGCTCAAGAAAAGATTGCCTCCTCAGCTGGGAATCCTTAATTCCATAACCAACTCCTCCATGCTCATTTCTTATGCAGCCGATGGGGCGTAGAGCTGCAGGCACAGGAGTGGCTCTCCACGCCAATCCTGGATGCGGCTCTGTAATTTTGCAGACCCCTTTAAGGCGTCCTTCACAAACTCTCCCTTTGATGGGACAACATTGTTTGGCCCTCAAGTGAAGGACACTTTGACCAGGTGCGAGCAAGACGGCAAGACTTTCTGCCGTAGGAGTCCGTTTCTCCACCCCTTCTAGACCTTATCCCAAAGGTCAGAAGGAGGGAAAATGTGGTTCCGAAAATCTCAGGGAGTCACGCCTGACGCACGTGGTCAATTTACCTCCAGAGGCAGAGGGGGTAATAACAATAGATGCCGCCATAGGGGCAGAGGAGGTCAGCAGAACCAGGGCAGCAGAGAGCCTCTCTCTGACAAGCCCTTCCAGCATCCCTGAGGTGTTGCCCGACTGTCCACCCTTGGAGGCAGTCGGGGGGAGATTGTCGCTGTACCCAGAAGCCTGGTTTTCCCTCTCTCAAGACAAATGGGTACAGTCTATCATATCCGAGGGTTACAAGATTCCTTTCGAGGAAAGCCCCTTCCCTCAAAAAGGTTCCCTTCCAGATGTTCCACCCGGTCTAAGGGAAATTGCAAAACTAGAGGATGTAATGTGATCCTATCTCGCCTACATTCTCTACAGATGGGTTCGGAGCCGATCCTCGGTTCACTCTCGCACGCTTATACCTATAGAACGAAGTCTCTTATTGGCTGAGTTACCTCATATCCCAGGATGCCCCACTACTGCTTCCCCAGATCTCGTTTGCCGCTTCTACAGCATAGACGTGGTCTCGGACTTGGCTGAGCTAAGTGACTCTAGTATTTAAATTTCTGTCTGAAATTTTTGCTAAAATTACCCAAAAGCTGTTTTAACAGCTATTTATTGTTGTGTGACTGATTTTTCTTCAAAAATTTGTGGTAAAAATTGTGTTTTGTCAACGGTAAAGGATCCCGTTTAAGTTAGAGGGGCCTTTACCTAGCCCTCGCGCTTTAGTTAGGGCTGCCTAACAGCTACTCATTGTGCGTTTTCTAATTGTTGCAACTTTGTGGTAAATTATATTTTTTTCTTGGTGGCAAGTGTTCCCGTTTAACTTAGAGGGACCTTGCCTTAGTCTACCTGTTTTTTTCTTTTAGTCAGTGTTGAAGTTTCTCTTTCTTCAAAGTTCAGTGGGAGTAGATAGCCATGTCTAAAGAACATAGGCCATCAGGTTTTAAAAAATGTTCAAAATGCTCTTACAAAATGTCCATTACGGACGACCATTTGCTTTGTGTATACTGCTTTTTGTGGGGTCAAGCACCTACAGGAATCCTGAAGGCTTTGCCATGCTTTTTCCTCAAGGCTCCAAGAGAGGAAAAATAAGTTGATTTTGAAAGGGCTTATTACCCTTCTTTGAGGAAGCCCTATCTTCTTCTTCTTCCCCGCCGAGGAAGAAAAATCTTCGGCTCCAACCAGCCCGCCGGATCCGGATAGCAAAAAGTCTAGGCAGCCTTCTCCGCCGCTCCACGGACTTCGGAGCCGAGGGCGGAATGGTCTGCCTCGATGTCTCCAGCCTCGATTCCTCTGGCTTCGGAGCCGAGCTCGGCGCCGAGAGGCGAGTCACCTCCATCGGCTCCACTGCCTTCGGAGCCGGCAAAGGTTGCCCGCCAGACTTCTTCCTTCGGTGCCAAGTCCACATCGCTCAGAGGGAAATTGCAGTAGTGGTGGAGCCTCCCTCGGTGCCGAGCACTTCTCGAATCCATTCGAGCCGGGTCCCCAGTCTTTCGGAGCCGACGGAGAAGTCAACTCGACCCAGTCGGTCTCTTCTCGGTCGCTGAGGATGTCCGACTCGATGTAGACAGGGTGCTTCAAAGGCTTTTTCAGTCTCCGGGTCTTTCAAAAGTTGGTCTCGCTCGGCCCAGTCGGTTCGGAGCCGATTTCCACCCTGCCATCTTGATGTCCTTCAAGGATGCATCTGCAGTCCTATTCAAGGATGCATCTGCAGTCCTAACATATGGGTTGTCCTTGCCTCAGGCAGCCCTTCGGTCGGCCGGATTCCAAAGTCTGGGTCTGGCCTCGCTGATGTCGCCTTCACCCGGGACAGCCATAGCTGCTGGGTATAAAGGCATCAGCCGCACGCCATTTTCCTCAGTCTTTTCTTGCCGGGCGGTGCCGAAGCAGAAGCTGTTCGCATGCCGGGTCGGTCAGATCCAGAGATTTCTACTACCAAGACTTCTAAAAGCTGGGTACCCCGCTGGGGACTCTTTCTTGCCTCAGCCGATGTCAGACAAAGTAAATAATTGTTTTTAACATT
>NC_056732.1:1120923984-1120940818 GCF_019279795.1 Protopterus annectens | reverse complement strand
AGTTTAAAGAAATGATAAGAGAGAAAGAAATATTATGGAAATATTGTATGACAATGACACCGTTTTATAAAAGTTGGACACAGTGGTGAGTAGTGTATAAGCAGAAGTATAAAAATATTCATTTAAAAGTAGAAAGCAAAATAAAAGAAAAATATGATGAAATATAAAAAACATGGAATTATGAGAGAGGGAGAAAAAGGAAGTGACAAAATAAGGAAGACAAGGAAGGATATATGCTATATTAGCTGACAAAGGAGAAATAAGAATCTGTTATGGAGGTGGTATAAAAATTTATTGAGAACATTTATGAAGAGGATATGGATAGGAAAAAAGAATGGAAAGTGAAAAAATCTGAAAAGTAAGGGATTTTTTTTGGAAAATGATATAATAATAGAAGAAATAGAGAAGGTGATAAAAGAAGTTAAGAATGGATCAGCACCATAATTAGATGCTATAAGTTCTAAGTATTATAAAGAAATTAATAAAGGTGAATGAGAAGTTTTTTTAAATATTAAATGAATGGGTAAAGGAAGGTATGGTGGAAGAAGATATATGTGGTGGAGTGATATAATTTATCTGGAAAAAAAGATGAAAAAATATAAATAAAATGGAGGACTTTGACACAAAGAATTAATAACTAACATATTTATGAAATACTAGAAAAAGGATGGAAAATTATTGGATGATGCAGTAGGAGAATGGATCTGTGGTATAAAAGAAAGAGATGTGAAGAAATGTTAATTATAGTGAAAAATAGTATAGATGATACTGAAAGAAAATAAAGAAGTGACTGATAGCATGAGATATAGCTAAAGCCTTTGATAAAGTGGAAAAAATCACCTTGCCTTTTTTACTGTTTGGACTTTGATAAAGTGAGCCATTAAGCTATGTGGCAAATTGTAGAGGCATATGACGTAGAAGGAAAAAAATAATGTAATAAAGAAATGTTATGGAAATTCAAGAGTACAAGATTTGAAAAATGGATGGATGGAAAAAAATAAGTGTTAAGAGAGGAGTAAAACAGGAATGCTCAATGAGTATGTGCTTATTTGTATTAGTAATGAATACAGTACTGTAGACATGCATGTGTGAAATGAGTGAGGCAAGATGTGAGATGGAAAGAAATGTTATATTACCAATGTATAAGATCTATGCAGATTATTTAGTTCTAATAACAAAAAACAAGATATGAATAAGTGATGTTGTAATGAGAATAAAAAAGTTACTTAAAAAGCTGGACTGCAGTTAAACAAAATGAAATGTAAGAGATATGGTGAGATACAAAGAATGCAAATGAGTGCAGTGAGATCATATTCTGATTTCAGGCACTCCTACTGTGTACAAAGAGAGCATCTGGGAAACAGAAAAAAAAAATTTAAGCTTGTTTCCTGCCTTTCCTGTTAAGTGGTATAGACTATTTGTAGGCTTCTGAGCCCCCAAGCCCTTCTGTGGTGGAGGGAAGCCTTCTAGCTTAGTTTTTTTTTCTTATAACTAGCCAGTTTTCTAGTTTCAGCACTCAAATCTGTTTCTTTGATCTCAGCACTTGTTCAGAAAAAAAAAAAAATTTCATCTGCTTTTACTGTACTTGTGTTTCTACCTACTTTTTTACTTTTGCATCATCTTAAAATTACTCAATTGTATTTATTACTGCTTGGTGTAACTCATTCTAAGCCTTTTGGTTTAAACACTTGGGCTTCGGACCAGTTGTTTTGCACTGAGAGGGTTTGTGGTCTGCACTGTAGTGGCAGAACAGGTAGCTTACATCCTTCTAGGTTGGGAACTGCTGATTGAGGGGCTCAGTGTCTGTTATTCTAAAAGTGTATTAATTCTGGTTTTAAGCACTTGGGCTTTCAGGCCAGTTATTTTACATTAAGAGGGTTCGTGGTCTGCACTCTTGTGGGAGGAGAGGCTGGACTCTGCCCTTCTGAGCTGGGAATTTCTGGTTAAAGGTTTATAGTGCCTGAATATTTGAACTGTATCTTACTGAAATTGGTACATCTTGTTTGTTGCTGTAGCATAGACTAGATCCAGGCCTGCTGAATCTAGCTTTGTTTATATGCTTGTTGTTTGTTTGCTTGTTATTTCCCTGAACGCTAATTCCACCTAATACATGGCTTCTCAGCGCTTCTGTGGATCACTAGTGATATCTGCATTGCTTACTGTACTTATTTCCTTGTTTCACTTGAAAGAAAGTTACTGTTTGTCGTTTTTGCATTTAAGTTACCTGTAACACATTGCACTTAAGTTACCTGGCACTTGCTCACTAAAACAATTATATAAGTCAGCACTAAAAATTAAAAGCACTACACCCTCACTCCCCACTGGCCCTGGTTTTCAATTATTAAGGAATTCCCAATATTATTCTAGCATGTCCAAAGGTCAGTTGTCAATTTCCTCTCCGGTCCAGCTGATGAATCTGGGTATCTTGAGGCAATGTTACAACTGCCTCATGTACACAGACAACCCTCTCCTCCTCCCAACAAATTCCAACACATGTGAGAGATGCAACCATATAGACAAACTGGATGCTAAGCTCTCTCAACTCAGTACTGGCATAACCAGTCAGGAGGAGAAGGAAACCACACTCACTACAATTCCAGTCTCACATAGACCTACCACGACAGCAAACCAAACACATAATCACACAAAAACATACTCGGAGGCTCTAAATAAAGATCTGCCGAAGCAGCAGAGACCTCCAAAGCAGACACCAAGCAGCCGCTACCCCAAAACAAAACACGTGCAACACATATCTCACAAAGCCAGTGTGCCAAACAGTCACAGCCCTTAAGACTAAACAACACTCCTGATACACTTGTAATAGGTGACTCTATCATCAGGCACACTGACGTCCTGCTCACCAGGCTGAACAAGGAGAGGGTCACGGTGAGCAGCCTGTTGGGCGCTAGGATCCGCCACATAACACAAGCACTCAGGTCACTCCAAGGCAAGTACAAATATGACTCAGTCATTGTCCATGCTGGTGTGAATGACCTGAGAAGTACCTCCCTGGACTACATGAAATGAGACATAAAGGAGCTCTCTGAGCATGTAGCCCAGGCCAGTATGACCCTGACCTTGAGTAGCATCTTACCCTCACCAAGAATGATGCCACAATATGAAGACAAGATGATCAATTTCAACAATTGGCTTAAGTACTGGTGTCATTCAAAGGGGATCCAATGCCTGTCAGCTTGGGATGATATGCTCGACAAGCCACGATGCTTCGCTAGGGATGGCTTGCACCTGTCACCCCTGGGCTTTCGGATATTGGCAAAGGCTCTTGCTACCCCCCATAGTGCCTTTTTTAGGCAAGGCTCAAAAGACAAACCCACCTCCATAGGTATCACAAGGGATAAGAAACTAAGAGTAATGCTACTCAATGCCAGAAGTCTAAACCTCAAGATGCATGCACTCGAAACTCGCATGGAGAACATCGATATCTGTGCAGTAACAGAAACCTGGTTCAGGGCTCCCAAGAGCACCCCAGCACTACCAGGTTATACCTCATACCATGCTTTTTAGCCCCAAAACTTGGACTGAACCACAAAAGGAGGGGGAGTATCGATATTCATCAAAGATACCCACACCTCCAGGTTGGTGGCAAAGCACGAAGCATCAGAGACTATCCATGTGCAACTAACAGTGGGTAAAACTGCCTTCCAGTTTATAGCCTGCTACAGACCACCCTCCCAAACCCAGGAACCCCACTCGGCCTTCCTGAGAACACTGGAAAATATGAAGGTCTCTCCAAACACCATTATATTGGGCGACTTCAACTACCCAAACATAGACTGGGAGCATTACTCTAGCTCCAACACCCTAGCCCAAAGGTTCCTAGAATTTATAAACTCAAATGCTATGGAACAACTTTGTTACCACTCCCACAAGAGGAAAACATACTGGACCTGATCATCACCAACATGGGGACTCTATGCTCCAGACCAGAAGTGTATCCTCACTGGTAAGATCAGACCATAAACTAATCTCACTGGATATTCACATCCCGACCCCACCCCTGCCCAGAAAACCACAGTGAAAAACTTCTCTAAAGCAAATTTCACACTCCTCAAAACTGAGGTGGAATCCTTCAAGCCCCGGACCTGTGGAAAATAATGCCCAGACCCAGAATCCTTTATAAGCATTCTATGAACACCTTCAGGAATGCATGGATCATCGATCCCAAATAAAACCAAGACCCAATCCTCCAAAGGCAGGCGTCCTGTCTGGTGGACCCCAGCCATAAACAAACTATACAATAGAAGGAGTAAGCTACTAAATGATAGAGCAAAATCCCAAAGGAAGGCACCACTGAGCAGTATTAGCAAAAAACTATGGGCACACATAAAATTGACTAAGGCCAGCTGCGAGAGAAAAATTGCACAGGACACTAAGGATAACCACGAGGCTTTCTTTAGTTATGTTAGGAACCTGGGTGGGAATGCCCAGATATGCTCAGAATTAGTCCAAAATGACAAAAATACACGAACCCACAGACATTGCCAACATCCTAGCTGACAGGTTCAGCGCAAACTCTGTTCCCCCTCCCTCACCAAAGCGGCAAATATCTATCCCAGCAGTGCTGCCCCTGACATCTCAGATGCTCAGGTAAGAGCCTCCTCTCCAAAGCAAAAACACAGCATCAATGGGACCAGATGGTGTCCGGGCTGCGTCCTACATGAACTCCAAGAAGAGCTAAACCCAAACATAAAACTACTGTTCAATCTCAGCCTTACTACAGGATATGTGCCCAAAGAGTGGCGTACACCAACAGTGGTCCCTGTCCGTGAAGGTGGTGCCTCAATGGATTCTGGAAACTATCGCCCCATAAGCCTGACTAGCTTGGTCTGCAAAGCTATGGAAAGGATCATCATGGACCTCATAAATAAAGATATTGGGGACCTACAAACACTGGATCCTACCCAGTTCGGCTTTGTTAAGGGCAGATCCTGCCTCTTAAACCTGGTTGATTTCTTTGAAACAGTCACAAGGCCATTGTGAGGGAAGGTGGTCCACACAGCCTACCTGGACCTCGCAAAAGCCTTCGATACAATACCCCACTCGGGCATTATAGATAAGCTCACCAGCTTAAATATAAACCTATGTCACTAGATGGATTGCAAACTGGCTCAAGGACAGAACCCACATGGTTAGAATTGCTGGAGCCATGTCAGACTCCAAACCAGTTACAAGTGGTGTCCCACAAGGCTCAGTCCTGGGACCTCTCTTGTTCGGTATATATTTCTCGGAGGTACAGGCCAACACAGAAGGACTGTGGCTAACCAAGTTCGCATATGACTGCAAACTGGGTGCCATAATCGACTCTCCAGCCAACACAAGCATCCTCCAAAAGGGCCTCATAGAAACAGACAACTGGTGCCAGAGCCATGGCCTCAAGCTAAATGCCAAAAAGTGTATAGTCATCCCCTTTGGCAAAAACAAAGTGCCCACAAATTACCACATAGATGGTAATCCATTAAGTACAGAAGAAGTAATTAGGGACCTGGGACCCAAATTGATAGCAATCTCATTTGACAACCACGTGGCCAAAGTGGTTAGAAAAACATTTTATATAGCCCACCTAATCATGAAGGATTCACATCTAGATTAGGGAGGTCATTGTGCCTCTTTACTCATCCCTCATCAGGCCCATAATTGAGTACAATGCCCCTTTTGGGATGTACCTTACCAGACACCTGCAGCAACTGGAAAGACCCCAAAAGTACCTCACCAAGAGGATCAAAGGGCTCAAACAGATGCCATATGCTGCCGGTTAAAGAAACTCCAGCTCTACTCAGTGGCATACCGCCTGTTCAGAAGCGATCTGTGCCTGACATATAAAGCCATGTCCAACCTGGAATTAATGGACATGCTGCCTCAGAAAATCCAAATCCCATCAGGCTACACTCGAGAGACTTGAACCTCAGCACTGAAATAAATAGGACATGCTGGAGGGACAGATTCATAACAGAGGCTCCTTCACTCTGGAATAAAATCCCAGTCCAGGTTAGGCAGAGTCCCTCATTGACTCTCTTCAAGAGGAATCTTGATGAGTGGATGGGAGATCGTAGAGTTTACCCGAGGTATCACTTCTGTGTCACTGTTAGACAGAGGCACAGTATACTAACCTCGAAAAAGGGCATAGCAAAATAAATTTAAAATGGGTGGCGAAAGCCAAACACATTCTGGCTGGGCTTATAAATGCCCTAGGGCAGATAGCCTAGTATGAACCTATGAACCTATGAACCTAAATACATTTTACAAGAAAGGAAGTAAAGCTTTTGGGAGTGACATTTAGTGAGTATGAAAGTGTAATAAGTCAATGGAAAAAAGATAATAGAACAAATAAAAAAATGTTAGTAGAAAAGTTTTTTTATTATTTTAGAAAAAGATATATATGCTGGTTACTTATATATTAAGAAAATAGCACATTTAGAGAACACACACACAGACACACACACATATATATATATATATATATATATATATATATATATATATATATAGATGTATGTGTGTGGGACTACTTGAAAACACCGACACGCCAAAACACCGACAACGAGAACACCGAGACTGGAAGATCGACTACTGAAATGACTGACAGTTTAAAAGCCTGATGCTGAGAACATGTTAAGGTAAGTGTGCGATAGTGACAGACTTTAGGGTTAGGGGCGGGTTAAATGAATTAGGGTTAGGGTGCAGGTAAGGTAAGTGTGCGATAATGACAGACTTTAGGGTTAGGGGCGGGTTAAGTGAGAAGGTTAGGGTGCGGGTAAGGTAAGTGTGCGATAGTGACAGACTTTAGGGTTAGGGGCGGGTTAAGTGAGTTAGGGTTAGGGCGCAGGTTAGGTGAGTGTGCAATAGTGACGGACCTTAGGGTTAGGGTTTGGGTTAAGGTTAGTGCATAGATAGTTGTGTATGTTATGTAAGGTTTAGTGTAGGTGTGTAAGGTTTTTGGTTTGCTTGTGTTGTGTGTATGTTTTTCAGAAAAGGTATTTGTTTTGTTTTGTTGATTGTCGGGATTGTGGTTTGTCGGGCATGTGAAGTTTCATGCTTTTAAACTGTCGGTCATCTCAGCTGTCGATCTTCCAGTCTCGGTGTTCTCGTCGTCAGTGTTTTCAAGTAGACCTATATATATATATATATATATATATATATATATATATATATATATATATATATATGTTTCCTACTCTAATGGATACAAGAGTTACTAGAGTTGTTTTAGCTTCATTTGGAGTTCAAGGCTGAACTCTATGAGAAGAGGGATAATGTATAATAAAAAGAAGAGGATGGTTTGAATTAAAAAAAAATAAATCAGTGGTGCATTTAGCATCTATACATTTATTTAGCATCTGTGCTGATATCAGAGCCATCCACTGCTACTCCCCTCTATCCTCTCAACTTCTTATCTCAAAAATCAGAAACAAAGAACAAGACTAGGAGCAGCTTTTAACTATGTCTCATATATATATTTATATATATATATATATATATATATATATATATATATGTATATATATATATATATATATATATGTAGTTAATAGAGCAGCAAGCTTTCCATTATAAATTTTCTGAAGGATACAAAATGCGAATCTCACATGCCTGCCATCATTTAGTGATAGCAATCCATAACAAATTACCAGAAACCATAAATTGTATAAGGATCAGACCGAAGTACCACTCATTTTCTTTGCTCACGAATTCTGGATAAAGCCAAAAAAAACCTCAAAATAATGGGCACAAAAAGGGACACATTTTAAATATTATTTTATGTACTTGTTAATAACATAAACCAAATGGGCAAAATGTCCCTTACTATGGGCAACCCGGGAGCACTGTTTGGATAAGTGACTTGCTCAAAGCCACAAAATAGGCAAATGAAGCTGAAATTAATTAAACACTGTACCTTTGACTACATGAAGCAATTCATTAATATAACTGCAAGAAATTGCCAAATCACTCACAGTGTTAACAAAGCAATACGTATGGAATGGGTGTGCATTCTCTGTACAATATAAAATATGAAACTGTAATGACTGGCATTACTAACTCAGTAATCTGCAGAGCTTTGTCAGAAAAAAAAGAAGTTAACAAGGGGCAGGGTATAAATATGAGGCAAAATCAGTGAAATTCTGCAACATCAAAGACAGATGAAAGGCAAATCACTCTAACTTTGCAAAAGAAAGTTAACAGAATGATAGGTCTTCCATCAAGATGTATTTTCCAAATATTTGAGCAACAAAAACAGATGAAACTCTTATAAATGGTATTTCTGACTGATTTTTAGCTGTCAGTGATTTATCAGAAAAATGAAGATATTAGTGAAAGACTGGCAGTTAGAGCAGAGGACTAAGGCTGTAAATTCTTATTGAGCTGCTTCCTGTAGTCAAGGGTATGGGGTTTGATTCTTTTTACCTCCATTGTCACTGTGTGAATATGGGCAAGTCGGTTAACCAGTGGTCTTTGGTTGCCCCTTCACCTGGTTTAAAAGATAGAAAAACAAAAAAATATAGGACATATAGTTTCTGAATAATAAGAATCGTGATGGATCATGACAAAATGAGTCCCTAGGTAGAGTAATGGACCACATCCTCCCATCTCCCAGAGCTATCCCAGTATCCCATTACTTGGCTATCTTTCCCAGTTACAATAAAACACTGTTGAAACCTGTCAGTGTGTGTACTACATTCATCTTTAGTTTTGTAATGATCACAGAGATTTGGATTTAATGTAAACCATATTAAAGAAATTACAGCAAAAGCACTGGCAGCCATTTGATACACAAAACACAGTGAAAAAGGGCAGCATGACTCCACATGAACAGCAGTAAACTTCTCTTCCTGTGAAACTCACATTTATAGAAAATGCATCTGGCAACCCATTAAACTAAAACAGGCATACACAGATTCATAGTCAAACAGCGCATAGGGAAGATCATGCCTCTCAACTGTCCAGATTTTCACAGAATATCCAGATTTGTGCCTCATGTTTTCAGTCTGTTCCTCATAGAATTTTGTTTTTTCTGGCTGATTTTTGGCAAATCAGTGAGGATTGAAGTCAGAAAACATTGACAGACATTTGAGTTTCAGACTTCATACCTTCAGAAAATGTATGTTAATGCAAAACCTGTTATTCTATCAACTTTCTACATTTGGAAGAGCAATATTTATAGGTTCATAGGTTCATAGGTTAGTACTAGGCTAACTACCCTTGTGGGCCATTTCAAGCCTAGCCAATTTCCCCATGTGAGAATCAAACCCTGCACCTTGTCTTTGTAAGGTAAGCACCTTAACCATCATGCCATCCTCCCACTCCCAATTTAAAAATTGTCCCTTTTTGTAGGTCTCTGCTCCCCATTATTTCTGACTTTGTCCAGATTTCTTGTTCTTGGAGGTTGAAAGGTATGGGGAATAACTAATTAGGGGCTATCTGTATGGTACATGAATGCAGAAAACAAATTTGTAATGAATTTGCTAACATCTTTGGGTAACCTACTGGACACAAGTATCTCTTTTCAGGATTAGCTCAGTAACACTGCCTGGTGAAATGACTTGGTCAGACTCACACTAGACAAAATAACATTGAGGAAATCAAAAGCCGCAATACACACCAAGTACCGAACAAACTGTTGTAACCTAAGGAATCACACAGTGGAAAATCTAACTTGGTTGGGTTATTCTTTTGGTTTTTGCTGATTAGTTTTTCTGTGTTACCTTGTTACTCATTGTTTTAGTTAACAAAATAAGGAAACCAAGGATCATACTCAAAGAACATGGCCCACATGATGAAACCCCTGTTTGTTACAAGCAATTCCCTTCTTTATACTATAGCTACTGTGGGATGCATGATACACACACACACACACACACACACACACACACACACACACACACACACACACACACAGATGTGATGATCAGTTACACCTGCTTTAAGGCTACATACATTTAGATGTTTGTTTACGATAAAATAAATGAACAAATACATAAATAATGACTGAAAACCATGCAGTGCATATCATTGCACCCCAATGCCCTCCTGTTGCTCAAGAATCACAGACAAAACCCAGCAATCAGGAACAGATTTTAAATATTTCTCCTGGGTACTTAAAAAGTTGGATTAGCAAGAATTTTCTGAAGGACACAAAAATTAGCATGCTTGCCATTATTTAGTGACTGTAATCTACAACAATCTGCCAGAAAGATGCAGATTTTTCAAAGAACACAATAAAATAATTCTCAGTTTCTTTGCTCAAGAAAAAAAATAAATAATTGGTGAGGAGAACAAAGACTGCAAAATGAGTACCTTTTAAAGACTGTTTTTAAATATTTGTTAACCAGCCAAACCCACTGGAGAAAATAACACTTTTCAGGGGTAACCATGGAGTATTATCTTAGTGAGAATAATGGATTCAAGCCCTATACTTTTAACTATATGAAGCAGTTTGTAAATATTTCAGAGCCTTAATTTCCAGAGAGCTCCACTTCACTTAAAACGGTTAACAAAACAATAGTAGGTGTTGCATGGACATGCATTTTTCTGAACAATGAAACTTCATCAGTGATTTACCAAAAGTAATAAGAAAGAAGTTAATTTAATGGAGGTCTAGCAGTTGGTGTGGAGGATTAATGCTTAATGAGCTGTTTCTTGTAGTTAAGGAATTTTGTAGTTTGATTCTGAGCAAGTCACTGAATCAGCGTGCTAGCTAAAAAATAATTCTGACTGTGACATTTCACAAACATGCTTAGATTTCAAAACCTTTTGGCACTTGCAAACTAGTAACAGGAAACATTTCTGTTACTGTGCGGTTGTTTTCCTGGTCTTGTGATGTATGTACATTGAGGTAAGAGTGAGCATGCACACTGAGTTATCATTGTCATGTCCTTACATTAAGAGAAGAGCACTCTGTGCTCAAGTGACCATGCACCTTAAAGGATACTTTGCTCCATGAGTTGAAAATGGATACAGCGTTGACATTGCAGGTCAACAATTTCAGTGTTCTAGAGACTGGGACACTCAAGAAGGCGCACAGTTTCATGGGGAGGGGACGCGTGCCCCCCCCCCCAGCCCCTTAATGAAATCCAGAAATGGATTCAAAATTTTCACCTTAAAAGTTAAGCTCAAAAGGTAAATTTCTAAGTCTATTTAAAGAGGATATTAATAAATGGATATAATTGGTGATCCTGTAGTAATTCTTTGTGATACACAAGGAAATGTATGTCCTAATATCTTTCTAGTTCTAAAAAATTGTCAGTGCCTTATATTTCTGACAGTTTTAAAAGCTATCACATATTTTGTACTGCCACACAGATAGTGGTTTGAAGGAGAGTTCACCTGTTATCATCTGACAGCTCTAAAAGCTGCTTGACATTATTCTCTCCTACATTTCTATTGTTGTTGTGGTAAAATGAATTAGTTCAACAGCTTTTGCAGCTTTCTGTAGGTTTCAGATACATTTTTGTGGTGCTACCTTCTGACAGTGAGAACCCTGCTCATAATAAAGTTCATACATAAGAACCTCACAGTATCAAGCTTGCTGTAGCTATAGGCATACATATGAGCAGTACTATAACAAGGTTATTGTTTTCTTTTCTGTTTCAGAGTTATTACTGTACTTCATGTATTACAATGAATTTTGATCTACAAGTAAGTTTACCAGAACAGTAGAGGTTCGAGTGACTACTGCTATAGTACCCTAAGCTATATGGGTTAAATCCTGCTAAGGATGTAACAGCCAGCCAACGTATAAAGCTTGAGGGCAGCTTCCATGCACCCAAACCATTACTCAGTTTGAGATAAGCTGACTAAAATCAGGTTTGGGCACTTTTATGCCAATAGAGAAAATGCTCATAAAACAAAAGTACATGTCCACACCCTGGCTAAAAATTATACAAAAGAGGGATGGAGGGAGGGAGCAGCTACTACAGCAGTGATCATTCATTCATATACTGGTATGGTAAATTACTTACACAACTGTACTATGTTCTTATACAACTGTACTATGTTCTTCATTATGATCCTTGTTGTAGTAGCCTAAGTTATATGGGTAGATGTCCATAGCTTAGAAGGACCTGGGAGAAGTAAGGAAGAGGATCCAGGAGCCCCTGGAGAATGGTCTTAGCAATGCCTGTTCTAATCAAGAGAAGGAATCAAGTTTATAATGCTTTGTAAAAATATAAGCTGAGGACCAAGTTGCTGCTTCTAGAACATTTCAAGAATTCAACCCTTTCCAAAAAGCCACAGATAAAACCAAGACCCTGGTAGAGTAGGCCTTGATCCTGCATGAAATAGTTTTGTTGTGGTGAGAATAACAAAAGGTAGTAGTTTGAGACAACCTTTTGGAAATATCTGCTTTGAAACATATTGCCCTTTCTTCTTACATTCAAAAGAAATGAACAGCTGATCAGAAGTTCTGAAAGATTTTTATTCTGTCAAGATATTACCTGCAGTGTCTGTGGACGTTGTCTGTTGACATCCAAGGTATGAAGTATCCTTTCTCCTTCATTTCTAGGTTCTGGAAAGAAGACGGAGATAGATTGTTTAGCTTAAAGTAAACTTGGATACCACATTAGGCATAAAAGAAGGATTCATTCTCAAGAAAATTCCTATCATTGTGGAATATTAGATAAAGCTGACCCACTATAAGAGTTTACAACTTAGACGCTCTCCTTACAGAGATCAGAGCAATGAGTAAGACTGTTTTCCATATCAAGAACCTCAAGTCTATCTGATGAGCTGGTTCAAAGAAAGCAGTTATTAGCTTTTCTAACACAAAATTAAGATCTCAAGGATTAACCACTAGTTCTCTAGGAAGCTTCTTATACAGAACTCCTTTTAAAAACATTTTCACATGAGATTGCATTGAAAGAGAGGGATCCATGGGTACACATGTTGAAATGGCCGACAAATGAACCTTGACTGAAGAGCAAGGTAAGTCATGTGATTGTAGGTCAAACAAATACTGTAAAACCAGATAAATGCATTCCCTGACTAGGTGCTGGTTCTTTTGTTGGCACCAACTAGAAAACATTTTCCATTTGCTAATACATATCCTTAGAAAAAAGGTGCCTAAATGTATTAAACACTGTCATCCAAGCAGTCCATTACAGTTGTTTAAAATTGGGATGTACAAACATCCATGATCTTGTGTGAGTAAATCCAGTCTGTGACAAATTGAAGATTGGGATGTACAAACATCCATGATCTTGTGTGAGTAAATCCAGTTTGTGACAAAGCTTGTGGTAAATGCCCCTGACCATTTCCAAAAGAAGGGAGAACTACTGTTATCTGGGTCAGAAAGGAGTCACCACAATGATCTTTGGGGAGTCATTCTGAATGTTTAGAAGTATCTGGTGGAAATGGTGGAAAGGCATACAGGAACATTCCTGTCCAAGGAAAAGCAAAGGCATCTGCCTTCTAGGCCTTCTTGCATGGAGTCATGGAATACAATTTTGTCACTTGATTGTTTAGAGAAAAGATAAAAAGATCTATTTAAGGTGTTCCCCACAGATTGAGCAAATCTTGGAAGACCCCCTAATTCAGTTTCCATTTGTGAGGGTCTATCATGGTCCTGCTCAGCTTGTCTGCCACACAGTATTTCTATAATGGGATGTAAGATATCTATACAGGGAGATTGTCCTCTAAAGCTATACCCCTTGCTAACATGGCTAGTCTGCACAAGGGGAAACATCTGGATCCTCCTTGCTTGTTTGTGTACCATATAATGGTGGTATTGTCTGTAACCACCTGGTGAGGTCCTGGGGAACAGAGGTAATTCTGAGAGTTGACTGTCTCGCAAAGGGCATTTCCTTTATAGTTGTGTGCTTGTATCTATCTATGTTGTCCCAGACACCTTACAAATTTATTCCCTTTTATATTGCTCCCTAAGCAAAATTTGTGGTGTCTGTGTTGACTTACTGCTTTGGAGCAGGAAGGAATATCTGGTTCAACCTTGCTTGTTTATGCACCACATCACTATGTTGTTGTACATAAACATTTGGAAGAAGTCCCAGGACCACAGATGATTCAGGGAGTTGAAAGCATTTATAAGATGTAACATCGATTTTATATTGATGAGTTTTGGTCTGTTGGTTTTGTCCAAAGACCCTGCACTTTTATGGCCATTGACACTGCTCCCCAAACAAAGTCTGGAGTGTCTCTTGTGACTGACGCGACAGGAGAATGGGAGACCTGGATTCTGAGAAATTTGTTGTCTCCACCACATAATCTCCCTTTTTACAAATCCCAAAACTAAAATCTGAAAAGCCGACAGATGTTGTTGCCATGACCAAAGAGATTTCAGGTATCATTGTATCTTTCTCATGTGCTGTCTTGCAAGAGGTATTATGAGAATCATAGATGCCATGAAACCCTGAATCTAGAGGAATTCCCTTGCTGAGGTGGAAATATGAGTGGAAAACCCAAAAATAGATCTAAATACAGATCTTTTTTTTGTCATGTGGAAGAAAAGCTTGTTGCACCAAGGTGCCCAGCAGGCACCCCAGAAAAAGAATCCTATGAAATGACATTTTCTTGGAATCCCAGCCTGTCTAGGCAATCCCTTACTCAGGAGAGAGATTTATGATACTTTGAAATTGGTTTTGCAAAGATAAGCAAGTCATCTAAATAAGGAAATATATGGATACCCTACAGACTGTAGTGGGCTGTCAAAGGAATTAGACCCTTTGTGAACACTCCTTGAGCAGTAGATAGCCAAAAGGTAAATCCCGCATTACCCACACCCAGAAGTGGGTTATTGCTATTATACTATGACATTATTTAAGAAAAGAAATAATTACGTTTCTTAAATAATGGCATTGTATAATGCCTCTTTGCTGCCCTTCCGCAGCTGGCTGGTATCCGCGGCAGTTCTGATGTACTGCACATGCCTACGCAGTACATCAGAGCTGTGGCCAAAAGCAACGGAGAAAGCAAGATCTCCTTTGCTTTATTGTTTTCATGTTAAATGGGTTTAACATAGCAAGACAGTTTTAAAATAAGCAATGGAGATCTCCATTGCTTATTTTAAAGTGTCTCGCTATGTTAAACCCATTTAACATAGCGAGAAAGTTAGTGTTGTTTGAAAAAGCAACGGAGAAAGCAAGATCTCCGTTGCTTTTATTCGCTATGTTAAAGGAGTTTAACATAGCGAGACAGTTTTCTAAAGAAAGCAACAGAGATTCTCCGTTGCTTTTTTAATTTGTGTCGCTATGTTAAACTCTTTTAACCATAGCTGCAGACATTTTAAGATTATACTAATGGAAAAAGTCCGGGCGACCGGACCTTTTCCATTAGTATAAGTTTACAATGTGCACGCTGGCCAATCAGCGTGCACGTTTTGGAATATTAATGGGGAGTCATGGTATAATTAACAAGAATAAATGCTCTTACCTCATGTGTTTTTACACCCAAAGAAGCTATTAAATTGTCCCACACTTCATACCTGTCCATTTCTTTGCCTTCTTTACTTTAAATCGTTATTACGTACTTCTGTTTTTCATTTTCTTCTGCCTTTTTTCTGCTACTCACCTTTTGTCATCTTTTACTTTCTCTGTGTATGTTTTCTTTTCCATCTCACCACTATTCTTCGGGAATGTCTCTGCATCCTCCATTTGTATTGTTTCCATAATGCCCTCCCAGGAAACATAATTTTCTGGCTCACTCTGCATCACCATTTCTTTAAATCATCCTGCAACCCTTCCAACTGCATGGTTGTAATTATACTGTGATGCCCGTGCCCTGGCCCAGCAATCAAGAATCCTCAGTCCTCACCACTAACACCAGTGAGGGGTGTCTTATATAGGAGGAAAGGATAACAAATGCACACAGTAAAGTGCAATTTCCCTTAAGAGCACACAGAGATCACAGTCAGTCTGGGGCTGGTCGCACCCTTGCTCTCCAGGTCCCCAATAAGACTCCCCACTGGCACAGCTATAGGATCCAGATCTCAGCCTAGTGGGCAAGCTAAAACCTCCAGCACCTTCTCTGTACAACCAGTGCTTAGTGTTCCTGCCTAAGTAACTGACACACACACACACGCACACACACACACACACACACACACACACACACACACACATACACAAACACACACACACACACACACACACACACACACACACACACACACACACACACACACTTTGGGAAGAGTTTATACAACCACACAGACACTCCTGGGGAAGGCTGGCACAGGTTCTCCAGCTGTGCCCCTTTTTCCCAGACTATACAGCTGCCACCACATACTAATATGTATCAGCTACTCAAAGGCCCTTTGCTACCCCTTCCATTGAGGTGTCAGCCTGAGCATCACTGAGGAGATCAGTCCCCAGATCTCCCTCAGACTCCTCCTGCAATCCACTGCAAATGCTCAGCACAAGGGCCTCCCTATCATAGTAAGGTTTCATCATGTTAACATGGTACAGTTTGTGCCCCTGCTTTCTGCCTAGCAGTTCCACCATGTAATTAACATCACTTGCATTTCTTACCACCTCTTAGGGTCCCTCCTAAGCTGCTTGCAGTTTGTTGTGTTTAACAGGAATGAGAACCATTACCTGCTGCCCCAAAGCATACTCTCTAGCTTGAGCATTCCTGTCATACCACACCCTTTTCTGTTGTTGGGCTTCTGCCAAGCCCATGATTTCCCTGAGCCTTGTCCTGAGGTTTAGCACGTATGCCACAACAGACTCCTTGTGAGACTCACTCTCACCTTCCCACTCATCTCAAATGAAATATACAGGTCCCCTCACCCTATGTCCATACAGCAACTCAAAGGGTGAAAACCTGTCAGATTCCTGCAACCTCTGTGTAAGCAAACAACAGATGGGGC
>NC_056732.1:1120851602-1120923484 GCF_019279795.1 Protopterus annectens | reverse complement strand
TATTGATGACATAGTTATCTAGAGTGGTAGACTTCCCAAAATAGACTATAATGGATTTCTTGGTACTGAGTTTTAAGCCATGGCTTTGGCACCAAGCATTTGTCTGTATAAGACCTTCCTGAAGGGTGTTCTTATCTTGAGGGGATTCAATAATTGCTCTCAATTTGAAATCATCTGTGAACTTGGTTAGCCAGAGGCCTTTGACAGTGACTTTGACATTGAAGAAGTAGATGCCAAAGAGGAGTGGGCCTAGCACAGAGCCCTGGTGGACTCCACTGGTGACAGGCCTCTTTGTGCTGGTGGCCTCACTGATTCTAACCTCCTGGGTCCTATCAGTGAGCTAGCTAGCTAGCCAATGGGTTATACAGGAGTTTTTATGTAGCTCCATAAGTCTGTTGACAATGCCCAAGTGGGGTATTGCATCAAATGCCTTAGCCAGACCTAGGTAGTTAGTATGCACCATTTTCCCCTCAGCATTTGCCTTAGTGACCTTTGGACAGACGTTTGACAGATTCACCAAGCATGACCTTCTTTGATAAAGCAAAACTGTGATGGATCCAGTGGCTGGAGTTCTCCTATGTCCTTGCTGATAATTTCTATGATAATTCTTTCCATGGTGTTAGAAATAAGACTAGTGAAACTAATGGGTCTGTAGTTTACAGGATCTGTTGAAAGTCCTCCCTTATGAAGGCAGATGACTTTTGCATTCCTCCATTCACCTTGCACAAAAGCTGTTTTAAGACCATAGTTAAATAATGACTACAGGGATTCTGATAAATCACATTTTAGACTATTCAGGAGGCATCCTGGGATGTTACTAGGTCACATTGAGGCTATGTACTTGGTTTTAGTGAGTGCAGCCAGTACATGTACCCTAGTTATTGTTGGAGGGGTTATGTTTGAGGGTATTGTTGGAGGGATGGTTGGAGGTGAGAGGGGGTAAAGCTTGAACTGAATTTGTCCACTAACAGGTTTGCTATACTGCCAGGCTTAGTGAATGTGGCATTATTAACCATCAGTTCAGCTCACTGCTACCCTTCAGGTTTCTGACATAGCTGTAGAAGGCCTTATAGTTATCTTTCACCTGGGAGGTTATCTTAACCTTAAAGTTGGTTTTGTTTGACCTAATTAGCCCTCTAAACTGCCTATTTACTTTGATGAGAGAGCTTTAGTCGTTATGGGAATTACCTTTCCTGATTTTGCAATATTTTTTTCCCTTTTGCTGTATATCCTGTTTAATTTGGGATGCCACAGGATGGTTTGTTTCTGGGGCTAGTCCTGGGCTTACTTCTGGTAGGTATGGCAGCCTCTCTGCAGTCACTGACATGGTTATACAGAGTTTCTTAGAGTAATTCAGCATAGGCTAGTGCCTTCTCGGCATTTGGAGAGGCATCAAAATTTGACAAAACATCACTTAATAACGGGTAATTTGCCTTGGAATAGTCCCTAACTTTTACTTGTTTTGATGGGATTACAAAGTTAATTTTTATTTTGAAGGAGACAGCTTTATGGTCGGACATTAGCAGAGAGGATGAGACATGGGGGTTGCAGCCTTCTCACATATTTGTGAGAGTGAGGTCCTGTATGTTGTAGCCTCTAGTGGACATATTAACTATTTGGTCAAAGGTGTTTGTATTTACAAAGTCCAAGAGGAATCTCTGTGCCTATAGATTTAAGTCCATGTAGACTTCCCAGTCTATAGGGGGATAATTAAAGTCTCCCATGAGCAGGATGTTAGGTTGGATGGTAAGTGTCTCACGTAGAACCAAGTATGCTTTGTGAGCTTCTTGGGACATGGAGTGTGACGTATATCTGGCTTATTAAAGTGTTTTCATTTATTTATTTATTTATATATGTACAGTATATATGTATTTTAATTGCATTGAATGATTTGTTCACTTAATGAGGTATTGCTTGGATGTCTGCATCATTTCTAGTGATTAAATTACAAGGCCTTTCAATGAATGCATGGCCTTTAGGTAGTCAATATGAAATTTATTGCTAAGTCCCCAGCTATATGTGCAATGCTGATGTGCAGAGAACTCACAGAAAATGGCCCTTTCATCTACATTAGGCCAACATATTTTCCCAATGCCAAATAATTCTCATCCAACCTGTATGTCACAATTAGTCATCATCCTTACTGACTTCACACCACAAATCCCTCTCTACACCATCGCCCCCCTTTCAAATCTATGTCTCCACCTATTGAGATAAGCCTACCAAGTCTTTGAGTGTCAGCATCACTGATTGTAGTACCTACTCCCTGGCCTTAAGGTTTCTTTCAATGCTCTTCCCCACTGTAGTCACCATCTGCATGCTGCCCTTTACTCCAGGAACATATTGCACTCCCTTCTACTTTGCTTCTCTTATCTAGCCCTAATGTTCTCAACACCTACCTCCCCTTTGATTGATCAATCCTACTGCCTTCCACCAGTCTTCAGTCCTTGGACTCTCCTAAATTCCTCACCATTTCCTGCCTAACTGGGCATCCAGGGACTCTTCTGCTTTACCTCTTCCACTCTAAACCCCTGAAACATATGTTTCCCCTATGTTTCCCCTTTCTTCCTGTTTGTACTCCTAGATAGCAATCACTTACTGAAAATTTTCTACCTCTTTTATTGTGCACACAAGTATTTCCTTGGCAACAGTATGCATTGCTCAGCACTAGAAAATGTTCCTCATCAAAATAGCAGTGCAGTGCTTAATAAATATGCTAACAGACTGTATCAAATAAAACACTGTAAAAATAATACTCTATAAGAAATTTAACTTTATTGGATTACAAAAAATCACTACCCTAGTAACCATCTTTCTATCTAAAGATATAGTTAAGTTAAATGATTCTTCCAAAAGGTATTAAAGCAAAATAGCTGTGTACTTTGCATAACATTATCTGCCATTTGTAAGCTCAGCCGCAATAAAATATATTTCATAACTCATCAAAATAATCCCCTATGTTAATAAATCTCCCCCCAATTAACAGAACATACAAGTCTTGCACTTCTTGTGGTTGTTCATTACTTAAATACCTAACCATTCAAAATATTTCTAAATGGCAAAAAAACAATGAAACAGACATTGAAAGTTCAAATGCCTTGAACCTTGCAGCCACCCTTTGAAAACTACAATTATCCATTAATAGGAAAAAATCACAAAAACTAAGCAGATGCTAAGCATTCTAATCCACTCACAGTGTATGCTGTTGTCTCACTTTCGGCCTTCAGACTTCACCACTGTTCCAAGGACTGCCATTAGATTATTACTAATCATCTTACACTGCATCCCATGAATTCACCTGCATCTTTTCATAATTTTCTTCTCACATAAGCCACATTCCTGTGTTTACAGTGTTCTCACTTAGTGCCAGATCCAGGAGACAAAACACAAAACAGAAACAGCTCATCAAAATCAGTCAGTTTCTCTAAACTTTGTAAACCCCACTTTCCATTTGTTCTTACATTATTCATGTCTGTGCACCTCTGAGCCTCTACATCACCATTCTTAAGTCTTTCCTGGGTCCTCCTTTTACTGTTCCACATTCTGCACTCATCTGTTCTTTTCCTTCCACACAATCATTTTGGAAATTCCTAGCACTTCTCTCCCCATACATCTGTCTTGGGTCTTCCAACTGCCAAACAGCCCAACATATCAAATTCCACTTTCCTTCTTGGGCTTTATGCACAAGCTGTCTCACATTCCTTCTTCTACAGTATTCCTTTTATGTTCCATTTACACTCCTTATCAACAGCACAGGCAGGACTTATGATCCCCTAGTCCTCATGTAGCTTGCCATCCAACTCCAGTGATTCTACCACCATTGCAGCTCACAGACTACTGTTCACTTACTAGGAACACCATAAGATCCTTCTCAACTCCTCCAAGCCCGCATCTGTAAAACTAAATGCAGCCTGTATCCCTGCCAGTACACCAATATTGCTGCATGATATACCCGCTTACCAGCCCCTATTTTTGCACCCAGCACCAAAAGCCATTCAAAAGAGAAGTTCTCTACATATCAAATATTTTGCACACAAAACACCAGCCCCCTCAGCTCACTGGTCACATCATCAACCAGACCATGGCTATATAAGTTCAGAAATTCATATACTAGATATAGTGTTCAAGCCTTATGACTTTCAAGGAACACTATTTCATTAATTGTTGGATCAAACATTATAGGTCAAGCCCAAACATAAAAAAACTTCTTCATATTAACTAAATTATTCACTCTTTTGATATAGAAGGTAATGTACTCTATATGTGTACCATCATGTGTGTTAAATAACAAGTTATGTACTTTTTATTTCAAAACTCTAAACAGAACCTTAAATTATTATGTTTATATGTCTTTAGATTATTATACAATTCAAAACCCAATAAAGACAGAAGAAAGGAGCCATTAAACACATTATAAGCAACTAAAAGGCAACTGTTCTATATCTATAACATATATATGTATCTATAACAGAAGGTATAAGACTCACTGAAACACATTTATACATACAGCGTAACTGCTTAACATCAAGTATTCTTTTTGTAAATTTACATTGTGCTGATTCTATACAATTAAGTTGTTGATTATTAAGAGTACAGAACACTATATTGTGTTTCAAAATTGGTCTGATTATACCTTAAACTAGCTAAGATCATACTCTCTCTCATTATAAGCTTTTTGAGAATCAAACCCATCTGTTTCAAAGCCTTATTACAGATGGCTCTCACATGATTTTCAAAAGTAAAAGAGGGCCCAATTAGTATACCAAGATCCTTATATTTTCAAACTTAGAATAAATCAAATGTAGACGATGTACTACATCTTGTTAAATTTTGTTTACTAAAATACATGACATTACACTTTTTCCTCACTAAATGAAAGACCAATTGTACTAACCCACTTACCTAAATACCTGTTAATATTAGTGAAATTGTGTTCATTATTAGCAAAAAATCCAATTTTTATCATTGTTGGTGTACTTAACCAACCAACAATATTTATGTGAAATAGATGCAAAAATTATATTAAACAACAAAGGTCCAAACACAGATCTCCGAGTAACACAGGATCTCACCAGTGCTGGATCTGATTGTTTTTCCTTGAACTACTACTCTTTGTGTTCAGCCTCTAAGCCAATGATTAATCCACCTACATAAATATTGATTGACCTTATGTCGTTCTAATACCAGATCAATAGTGTGGAGTGATCGTAAGTTAAAAGCTTTGGTTAAATCCAAATAGATTACACCTATACTACTTCCCATCTCTAGAGCCCCAGAGATGTAACCATAGAAGCTTGACAAATAAGTGAGTGTAAAACCGCCTTTCAAAAACGTGTTGAAAAATATCAAGAAATACAAGATTATTTTCTTTCAGTATGATTTCATTAATACAGCTATCAAAGCATTTGCACAATATTGGTGAAAGACTTACTTGGCAATAATTTGTACTGCCATCTTATCTCCAGATTTAAATATTGAAGTAACTAATGATTCCCTCCATGATCTTGGTATGTGTCTATTATAGATCATAGAATTAAATGTCCTAGTTACTATACTCACTAAATAATTTTTATATCAACCAACAAAATACCAGGAATACAGTCTTGTCCACTTACATCAGATTTAATTTAATTTAAGACTCTTAATAACAGCTCTTCAGTAATATTAGAACATTTTGCCATACAATCAATTCTTTTTTCTATGAACAGAGAATAATAATCACATGCATTAATGCCAATACCAGTAAAATATTCATTACATTTATTAGGTATCAATTCATAATCACTAATCATTGACCCATCTGCAAAAAATAAAATTGATATGATCTGTTCCATTCCTGAAGGAACTGATACATTTAGAAAAAAAATGATGTTTGCATGATCATTTGCCAACAAAATGTTCTTATTTTATTTATTTATTTTTTTCATTTCTTATACTTGGGGATAGTTCTTTGCTTCTCCACTTTAACTTCTTTCTATTAAGCTGTCCCAACTACATTGTTATACAATAGAGATTCTATATTATCATAACCTCCACTAACTGACTCAACCATTTCTACCAAATCCAAAGATAGCAAATTATTCTTTAACCAGTACTAATCAATTAGACCCAATTATAACATTTGGTCTATATTCTTGGTTTAACCTTAGCAGCTATTTCAAATGGGAAGGACAAATGATCAGATAATCCTACAGGAGGAAGATAAATCTATATATTTGCAATTAAAATTGGATTATCTGTACCTAACAAGTCTGGGATATTACTACTTTGAGTCGGTTACAAAATCAAGTGTGTACTGTTATGATACTCAAAAATCTCAGTAAATTCTCTTTCACAATTGTTTCCTCCTTCATTTAATTGTCAGTCAATGGTAGGATAATTAAAGTCATTCATTAATACCAAATTTCTGTAAACTAAATTCATACTTAATATAGACAATAATTATAATGAGTAAGTATCTAAATCCAAAGTAGGTGTACAAGAAAGAATCAAAGTTACAGGATCACGCAACAATATTGCATAAGCTTGGACTACTGCAGACTCCATCTCTGCAATAGTCTTTACGAGTTAACAAAAAAAAATCTAACTTAAAAAATGATACCTACACTGCTCTTGCTTATTCATAAGCATTCACATTTGGTATATTCTGGCATTTGTTAGTTAGATGAATTCTAAATTCAGTAACAGTGATAAACTTGTATCCCTCAGAAAGTGAAATACATTTTAACTCACTTTTTTGTTCCCTGAGCTTTGGGCATTACAGTAGAAACATTTTAAAGATCTATTCATTTTCCTGTTTCTATTGATCAAATGGAGCCACTCGTATGAGGTCCTAATGAAATTTCAGCACAAGTCCTAAACAAGCTTGATAAAAACCTTAGATCCATAGTAATTAAGATGAATTCCAGCCACTGAAAACTTTTTTTAACTCATAGGCATATTTATTAATTTAATATTGTAGACAAAGTAAAGTTGCCTTATCCAGTTATCAAATAATTTTGCCTTTAACCATTGATTATTTGATCAACACATGTTAGAAAGGATTTCACATAATGCAAACTCTAGATTTAATATTTGAAAATACTCAGTTACATCAAGAATTGCATTTTTCATCTTATTTAATGGTGTATACCTTAAATCATTAGCACCTCCCTGCAAAATAAATTCAGTATAGATTGTTTTAATCCTAGTTAATCTTGGTAACAGATATATATACTCAATTAAATTAAACCCTGGTAAAAAGAAGGAAGCTGTAATATACTTTTTATTCAGTGATGTTATTTTGCTAGTAATGCATTTTACATGTGATTCTCCTATTACCAGCAGTTCAAAATAACATCATTTACCACTGTTATCGGCTACAGTAATAAAACCAGTTTCTTCACTGTGTTTATTGATATCTTTACTTCATTAATTAAGCCTCCCAAAGCTCTCATTTTAAGCTTTATTACCAGTGAGATCTATTGTCATCCTACATTCTGGCAATTGGCTGAATTACTAATATCATCAGACCAAGGGCTATATGAAATACTACCAGTTAGAGAAGAACAAAGATTTTCCTCTGAATTTTCATGTTTACTAGAATGAATCAAACATTGATGTTTGCTAGCATTAACTGAACTGTATTCAGCTTCAGTCTCATTTAATTAGGAGACTGAGAATCCTCCAATTTATAAGCCTCTTATGCTTCAAGCTATACCCTTCGACCAACAAAGCATCACTCAAATTATTCTTTACTTTGATCTAAGTTTATTTTCTTACTCCTGATATCAGTTACACCAGTATCATTTTTTACAAAAGACTCAGAAAAATGTTCCCCAGTAATGAAATAGTACTATTACAATTTTCCATCACACAGTTATTTTTATACTTTGAAATATTAGCGCAATCAGAATTTTTAGTACAAGAACTATCTACTCATTTTATAACACCATGTTCTAAATCACCCACATGTATCCCTGAAAGAGAGGGCATAACCAATGAGTCATTCAAAAAAACTTTAGAATCAACCAAATCTTTTTTCCAAGTTTGTTCATGTTGTTCCCTGTTAACAGATAAAACTGTCTCATTTGAAATAACACCTGATGAACTAAATGAAATTTCTTCTAATAAATTTGTCAGTGTGAAAGATTTACAAATATTCTTCTTTTTCTACACTCGATTAGTATTCCCAACTTTCTTTTTCCTCTTAACTGGAGTTTTAACTGACAGCTCACTTTCACCTTTGATTCTTATTTAAGTTATGACTAATTAGCTTTACCTCCCTTGTTTCTATCCTTACTTTCTCAATATCATTATTTTTTATATACAAATGTTCTGACTGTCAATTTTTAACAAATTCAGAAACAGTCTTTAGTCCTACTCAATTACTGCATGTACATTCAGTTTGGGAATCAAAAAATCTACTATTTAAAATTAAACTTAAATCTTCTAAAGTTTTACAATGAATATACTTTTTATTCTAAATCAGAATTTATTAGTAATACTCAAAAAATTATACATTTATCCAAATATTTATGATTAATCAAATATTTAAGAACATATGAATTTAAGGACTCCATAATAATCTGTTGCAAACTCTTAATTAACCTCTTATAATTTTATCTATCTACCAAATAAATACATTGTCATCAACCTGTAATTACTTAAATGCAACAATATTCAAGCACCACCAAACATCAGAATATAGCAACCACCCAAGAAAGGAACAATTATACTTCAGCACACAGTCCCAAATAGGAAGATCCCCCACCCTCATTTAACAAGATGTACTTTCAGTGCTTTACAGCTAAATAAAATAAAAAAATAAAGTTTTGTCATCTGTGCCCTTAAAAGGACATCCAGGGATGAGTTCACTGCACATCAAGTACCACCAAATGGCAGAATATGGCATCTTTTCAAGAGCAAAACATAGTTCAACTCATAACCCCAAATAGGAAGATATGCCCCTCCCCATTAAACAGCATGTACTTTCAGCATGGTACAACTAAATAAAGTAACAAAACCAAAGTTTTTTTCACCTGTGTCCTTAAAAGGACAGCTAGGGGAGACTTCACAGCACATCAGGCACCACGAAACAAAATAATATATAGTTATGCAGCTATAACAACAACTGCCTTGGACACTGTGAGCTCTCCTTAAACTGTCTTGCATGGGACACCTTTTCCACTGTAAAATCTAACCCACTTGGTTAATCATCTCAAAGCAGTTGCTGCACAGAGGCCTGAGTATTCTAGCCCTGAACACCCTCAGCAGGCAAATTAAATGGGCAGCAATTTTCCTTATTGAACACCTTAACATGAAATTCTATGAATGTAGTCTTGTTAGTGACTTCTTGTTGTTATCCTAATGACACTCTGTGCCATAGTCCTGTTTCATGACCACTTGATCCATTCACACAACTTCATGTCTTTTCTTCATCACTGGTGGGTTGTACACCACCATTCTAATAGATCTATCATTTTACCCACCTTCTGCTCATTCCCCTTGATGTTGGTCATTTCTTCATTTTCATTCCTTCCATTTTGTTATTTAAGTTGCTAGCACTAGTAAGGACTCATTCAGCAAGAATCCATTTCAGTGATGACCCACGCCGGAGGGATGATTCAGATACAAAATAAATGCAGTATGCAAAGCAGTAGGTTATAAAAGTACATAGGTTCATAGATTAGTACAAAGCTAACTGCCCTTGCGAGCCATTTTAAGCTTAACCAATTATCCCTTGTGAGACTCAAACCCTGCACTTTGTGTTTGTAAGGCAAACACCTTAACCATTAGACCACCCTCCCAACACCTACATATTAAACAAAGTAAAGTAAAACACAGTAAAGTTACCATACAGTATCAATTCAGTGTACAGCCAACAAGGAAAAGTAGATAGCTACAGATATATGCATATTTAAAACAATGCAGTGCATTAAAATTGCAATATTGCAATATGCATACTTACAACACTGCAATGCATTAACATTGCAATATGCATACTTATAACACTGCAATGCAGTAATATTGCAATAAGCTCTTATTTCTGTACAGCATCACATCTTAGACTCATATGCATATTCATAGATAGTTATTATATACTCTTCCACCAAATGAAGAAAAGTTTTAATAAGGGTTGAGGAAGTGAGAACAGGAAATATCAATAAGCTTTAGGAATGCACCTAGAATAGCAGCATACTGAGTTTACTAAGAAGTTGTACTTATCATTTTCATATAATTAAGAACTAGTTAGTATAAGCTGGTTGAAGGTTAGTGCAGGTATTGACTGTTCAAACAACAGGTAAAGGAAAACATACATAGTGTGACCATCTGCTTTTATATGTTATATTAGCTTTTCTCTGAAGGTTTTTTTTTTACCTGATGCATTTTTTACATTCAAATGTGTAATCCTGGGTAGTAAAAGAAATGTAAGAGAAGGTCTGCCTATTGAAATAAAATAAAAACCTCAAGTAAGACTTCTTTAACAGGTACTTTAATCAAAGGATGAAGTGCTTTCATCTGTAATGTATAAGACTTCTTCAGAATCAAAGACCAAACACATATACTCACATTTAAATAAATAGAACATCTCATATGACCATAATTAAGCACAACTACTAAAATACACAGTGACATTCAAGAATGTATTAAATTCAACCTATCCATAAATACATTTATTAAAAAAAAAAAAATATATATATATATATATATATATATATATATATATGTGTGTGTGTATATATATATATATATATATATATATATATATAAAATAAATTCATAATTGTTATAAAACGCCAATATAAGATCAAAAATTCATAACATCTAAAACTCATAACATCGAATCTCACAACATTGAAAATGTATAAAATTTAGTGTTATATCACAAAACGTGTAAATAGTATAGTTTATTTTGTTAATCTGTATATAGTGTTTATTATGCCACTCTGTATGTGTTTTTAGGCTATACAGGTAAGTGATTTACACATTATGTGTACATTGTTTATAGTAATCGCGATACAGTGGGGTTAGGAAATTTAACTTTTTCCCACTGTAGTGCAATCTCGGAGTTGGTATATTTCATTTATGGGGGGTGTGGGGGGCATAGCTCCCCACTTGGGGGTGCAGAGGGGGCTTGCCCCCCTGCAGAAACATACTAAATAGTGTGTGGGATGTTATTTATTCTTGCTTTGTAGTATTTGATATTGTGAGATTCGATGTTATGACTTTTAAATGTTATGATTTTTCGATCTTATGGTCTCACAGTTTTGAAATTAGATGTTATGAGTTTTTGACAATTTGCTTTCAATTACAATTAAAAGTAGTATGTTGATAGGTTATTTTCCCCACATTAATTTAACTTCGGGTTTTTTTGAGCTCCAATCGCATGCCCCTCACATAATCTGTGATTGCGATCCCTGTTCGCTGCATCCCCGGACTTTCTTCCTTTAACATAACAAGAAGCAGTATGTGATTAAGTTATTTTGCCACATTATTTCCAATCTGTACAATTTATGGACCTCTGTTTCTTTTTTGGGATTATATGGAAAGCATGCTATCCTGTTGTTAGAATCTCTAGTTGTAGGATGTGGAATAAGCCATTTCCTTACCATTTTGTATTACTCTCACTAATGTTTGGTCAGGCATGGCATTTTTGATCATCTGATTAGTTGGACATCAGTTGCTGAGCCGTGACTCCGTTTGCCGATCTTTTCTGTTACCTCATTACAATCTGCTGTCCGACTCTGTAACTACTGTTGCTGCCTCTATATTTGTTTAAAAGTTCTGCAATATATGATGCTTACATTTAATTCTGCTGTCTTTATATTCCACAGTTGTATCTGTTTAAGTGAGCTCTATGTTATATTGAGTTAACCTGGGAAACGTCTGCTGTATTTAACTGTGCAACCTGGTATATCACAGTGTATTAACTGCTTAAACCTACTCCTCTCAGCTGTTTCTCTGCCTGTTCATCTTTATCTCCTGCTGTTACCCCACTCCCTAACTGACTTCTTTGCATTTTTCCCTACCTATGCTTCATCATGCTCATGCCTATACTAGTCTCCAGCCTCTCCCTCTAGCTCTCCTGATAGTCCTAGCTTGTTCTTTAGTATTAATTTTGCCTCCCCTCTCTCCGATTAAAATACTAAACAAGTTTTTTCTCCCTTACAGCTTGATACATCCTGCTCTCCCATCTCCCAAGGCATTTCTCCTTCTTACCACCTTGAACTCTCAACCTCTGAAAACTAAATAAACTCATAAAAGGTTCCTGTAAAGAAGGATAAGAAACCTGCTGCTGCCTAAAGATACACCAGTGTATGTGCTTTGACTATTGTTTGCCTTTTTCTTTGATTAAGTAGTTTGCCTAGTGTTGTGCCCGTACGTGCATTGCTAGCAGCCTGCCCTCATTCCCTACATTCTCCCTTTTCTCTCTTCAGCTGCAGTTACCTAGGTCTGCCACTAGGTGGTAGTGCAAACCCTTCCTTTCTAAGCCATACCATCATTTGCTCTAGGTTTGAGTTAGGCTTTCCACACTCTACTTAGTGTTTAGCTCCACTTTTTAGCTTACTCTTTGCATTGGCTACAGTCCACATTTACCCCAAATATGATTGTATCCCAGCTTTTCCTTACCTGTGCTGACTTGTTTACTTACTTACACCCAATTCCACTGATTGCTCCTGGTAGGCTACCTCATCTCTTGGTTCTTCCCGCTCCATTTGCCCTACGGGATTTCTCTGCTCCCCTACCCTGCCCCCATTTCCCACCTGCCCCGAGAACCTCTACACTTATACTCTTGAGACCATACCCCCTCCATCATTGTCCAATACACTACCACCTCATCAAAACACCCATTATCCAATTACACTCCCACCTCATCAACACACCCACCCTCTTACACCCACCCTCTAGCTCCCACCAATCTCCTCCCTCATTGATATACCTAACTTGATCCTCAACCAACTAAACACCACATTCATCCACATCTTATTTATATTTCCATCATGCTATCAAAGCCTACATCCTTCTTAACCCATATGCTACTTCTTCTAACCCTACCCTACATCTACTATCTTTCACAGTCCCATATCTCTCACCACTCCCCATCTTATTACATTACAAGCATAGTTCCCATACTACACTCACATTCACCCATTCTAATATCCTCCAATCTATACCCCAGCAGTAACTATCTACTATTTCCCTACAAATTCATTACTTCATATAAGCACTCTACCCCATCCCTAACCAATCAAACCATTAGAAACCTGTTACCACTCAACTCCAATAATAAGCAATTCAAGTACCTCTCCAGCATTTTTCAGCGCCTAATCACTATCCTTCTATCTGGTGATATACATCCAAATCCTGGCCCCCCATACCCACTACTCTACTTGCAAATCCACCCTTTTCACCTCTCTAAATGCCCAAAGCATAGCAAACAAAATATCCAACCTCCATGTTTGGCTTCTCCATAACAAACCAGATATCTTGTCTATTTCTGAAACTTGGTTAAAACCTCATATAAAGGACTCAGAAATAGTACCACCCAACTATTCCATTATCAGAAAAGACAGAACCCACAAAAAGGGTGGAGGAGTAGCTCTCCTTTATTCATCCTCCCTATCTGTTACCCCCTACACTAAACCTATCCCCCAATTCACCAATGTTGAACTAACTCTGGCCCTACTTCAAATAAATAGACACAACCACATATGCATAGCCTCACTATACATTCCCCCAGGAGACAATATTTCAGTACTTGAAGATATCCTATCTTGGCTTTTCACTAATATTAGTAATGAAATGATAATACTGGGTGACATGAATATTAATTGATCCTCTATCCAGTTCCTCTCTAACTCCCTAAATATCAACCTGTATAATTTCTCACAACTTATCAACTCTATAACCAGACCCTCCAAAGATTACTCCAGTGGTAGTATCCTAGACTGGATCTTAGTCTCTCACCCCCTTTATTTCTCTGACAGTGGCACACTCCCTGACTCGCTCGGCAATCACCTTCCCACTTTTGCTTGGTGCCTTACTTCTCCCTCACAGTTATCTCATAACTATATCTCTACTCGCAACCTAAAAAATTTCAATCACACTACCTTTTCTAACTCTCTAAAATCAATAAACTGGAGCCCTCTAAGAACTCCACCCCTAGAAAATGCTGTCACCTACTTCAACTCAACTTTCCTAAACCTTTTAGACAGCTATGCCCCCCTAAAAACCAAAAGAATAAAAAGCAAAACAGTCCCTTGGCTAACCAAAAATACCCTGGTTGCCATGGGGCTTAGCGATAAAGCCTGGTCACGCCACCAGGAAAATAAAACTCCCTCCATTCTCTATGAGTATAAATCCCTTCGCAAACAGACCGTAAAACTTATTTCATCTCACTACAAAATAATCATAAAACAAATCCACAGAAATTCTGGAATGGTATCTCCACTCTCCTTAACCCTGGCAAAAAAGAAAACCCCTTGCCCAGATCCCGATGCTCTAGACATAGATCTAGCCACACAATTTAACTCTTTTTTTCATCAACTCAATTTCCAAACTAACCTCATCCTTCTCTACCAAAACTACACCCCCTACCTCCACCTCCCCTTCCCTGGCCTGACTCTCACCATTAATACCCAATACCTCCACCTCCCAACCCCCTCTTTTCTCCATAAAACCCATTCCCATATCTTCCATAAAAAAACTCCTTCAGAAACTAAAACCATGCTCTAATGCCCAGATAACATAGCCTCACACTTTCTAACTATAGCTGCTGAAGCCGTTGCCTTACCCATCACCATACTAATCAACCGTTCTATCCAAAAAGGTCATGTACCCCAACTATGGAAAAAGGCCTTCATTATACCTCTGCACAAAGGGGGATAACAATGACGTTACAAACTTCTGCCCTATTGCCATCCTATCCCCCCATCTCTAAACTCCTTGAAAAATGTATCTATCTTCAACTACTTCCCTACCTTACCGACAGTCACTTACTTACTCCAACACAGCATGGATTTAGACCTGGCCTTAGTACCACCACTGCCCTTCTTTCCTTCTTAGAAATTGTTAACAAAGCCCGTGACTGTGGCTGCATAGTATCCACCCTCCTACTTGACCTCTCTAAGGCCTTCGATACAATATCTCATAACCTTCTCCAAGCTAAACTCCCTAAACTAAAAGTATCCCTGAACACCTTCAAATGGTTTGATAGTTCTCTCTCAAATAGACACAAAGCAGTCAAATGGAAAACAGCTACCTCCTTCTTCCTCGACACCCCCACAGGAGTCCCCCAGGGTTCCATACTGGGTTCCCTCCTCTTCAATACATTTATAAACGATTTCCATCGCTCAGTCCCTAATGCAAAACTTATCCAATATGCCAGTGATTCAACCATTATCTGTTCTGCCATCTCCATCCCCATACTAATAAAGCTCACACAAGAAGCTTTCTCTACCACTGAACACTGGATGTTAGATAATCACCTAGCACTCAATGCCTCAAAAACCAAACTACCGTTATTTACCCCTACAAAAACAACCATCATTGACAAGAATTCATTTTCCATCAAAAGCCATAACAATACAACTCTAGAATTAGTATCTGAGGCTAAATTACTAGGACTCATCATTGATGACCAACTCAAATTCACCTCTCACCTACAAATAAATATAAAAAAAAACACCAAAAACTTGGCATGCTCTACCACAACAATCGCTACCTTACTCCTTCTACTGAGTTTATTCTCTCAACCACATATCCTATCCCTTCTCTTCTCTATGGTGCTGCACTTCTTGCAAACCTTCAATCCTCTCTTAAGACAAAACTCTCCTCTTGCTATTACAAAATTGCAAAGTTTGCCACAAGCCAAAAGTCTTCTACCCATCACTGTCGAGCCCTTCATCAATTAAATTGGTTAGAGCTGCCCAATTATCTCTCCTTTATTGAACTCATTCATGCCCACAAACTCATCTTCTCCTCCTCCTCTGTCCCTCCCTATCCTCTACCTTCAAAATGCACCTCACTGAATGACTATTAAGATCTAACAATCAGAACCTAGTAGAACTGCATAAACCTACTCGTCCCTCAGGCAAAAATCTCCTGTCCTTCTCCCTCGTACGCCAATGGAACTCCCTACCTCCATCCATCCTTACCACTTGTTAGAAAAATATGTATTAACATGTGTGTATTAGTGCTTTTTAGAAGCCCAAAAGGGTTAATACATTTATTCTGCTATATGTTGAACAAATCCATGTTAATGGCAAATGCTTTCTGACCTTGTATTTCTGTCAGCACAGCTAAAATCTTGTTTATGTCTTAGGAAATGTACTGAGAAGCAGATGATTTTCTGCTTGGTTAGGAAAATAATGAATAGAACAATACTGCTTTCTATAATGTTATTAAACTTAGACAATTAGTCCTGTCTGTGTCATGAGAACATACACAGCTGCAGGAAGGATAGATAAAGTAGAACAAAAACCGCTTGAAGAAAATGAACTATAATCTGTGATTGCTTTGTGCTCGAATGAGTAGAGTACCTTGAAATGTAACACAGCACTGTAGAAATAATTGCAATTAGCTGTCGGTCTCCAAGGTCATGTTATTTTTCCAAAGTTTTCTCATGGATTTAGAAATGTTATGTTATGTCAGCAGAAAATCATGGACAAACAGCTGCTATGAAACAATATTGTAAACTTGTGATTTACTACGTCAGCTTCAGTAGGCAATGTCTTGTAAGAATAGTATAAGAATGGCTTCACTTCCTGATTTAGTTAGACAAACTCTGTATTTTTGCATGCATGTTTTTGTCTCCTTGCTGCAAGAATTAAAGTGCCTTAACCTGAACCTTACGTGTATTGGTCTTGGAAGTTTTTCTTTTGACAGATTGGTTCTTCAGACTGGAAACCTCCACTCTGACCAGATCAGACAGGCCAGGTGGCTTGAAACCATATGGGGAAGAAACCACATCGGTTCTTCTTATTTGAAAAGACCTCCGACTGAATTGTCGTCCAAAAGAGGCCAGCCACTGTTCTGATCTGCGACTGAAGGGCGGGTTTACCTCAAACTAGAAGATCAATCAAGGAGGCTCAGGTAAGGTGAGATTTACCTTTTTCTGTTTTAGATCAGGTTCTTGATGTGCATTGTCTGTCAGGGGATTTGTCTTGTACAAGTCAGGGACAGAAAGATTGCAGTCTTGTCATAGATCAGGGAAACAGAATAGGTAGGCAGTTATTCTAGATAGACTGTGAAAAAGAGAACTCGTGGTACCACGTAAAAACAGGAAGGGTTACATAACATTTCCAAGGTTAAAATAAAATGTGAAATAAGTGCATGAAAAGATCCCAAACTTCGCCGTTAACTGAAGATGCAAAATTTATGCAATTAGAACGTGCCGATAATGTTAAATACTACTCAAAATGGGTTAATAAGTATGAATTTGATGGTAAATTAGAAAAATCCTCGCTCATTAAACTTATCAAACAGTTTAAAACTGATTCCAGAGGTTGGGTGAAAAAGCAACATCAATTAGGAATTCCTCAGGCACACAGGTGGATTGAGGAAGCAAACCGTAGAGAACAAAAGAGTAATAATTCAAAAGCAATGTTTTTAGATAAAGAGGATAATAACTTGGTAATAGCATCGCCCCCCCCCCCACTGCCCTTACCAGAATACGAAGCAAGCGGGCAAGATGGTCCACCCCCACGATATCCAGCTATTCCTGCAAAAGCAAAACGTTTGTTAGAGATCTACGTCGAGACCAGGTCTCGAACACGGGCAGGAAACTCAAAAGGGGACATTGAGTTGTATCAAATAAATAGAAATTCACAGCCTTTAAGTGAGGAAGAAATGTGCCCACTAATAGAAGTACCAAATCCTCAGGCAGGACAAGAAGGACAGGACCCAACTCTGCTAGTATACAGACCGTGGACACCGGAAGATATCCGGAAAGCCACTGAGGGAATTCCCCATCCAAAAGTTAATTTTAGAAAATTTTTAGAAGACCTACAAGGCATGAGGTTAAGTTATAACTTGAACGGAGAGGAAGTAGAAAAAGTAGTCAGACAAATCGTAGGACCAGATTGGCACATGATCAGTGGCAACTGGAATCCCCGTGACGCAGAACACACCCCCCCCCCCCACATAGTAGCGCAGAACTAGACAACAGAGTGAAAGGTCTTACAGACCGAATCTCTGAGAAATGGAAACCTAGGGCAGACTGGACTTGCATTAATCAATGCATCCAATAAGAAGGTGAAACTGTTGACAGATATTATGCTAGATTATTAGAGCATTTTAATAACCATTGTGGAATGCAGGTACCTGAAGATCAAACACATGATTCCCCGTATGAGCAGCAGTTAAAGAATGCATTTTTAAAAGGCAGTATTTTGCCTATAAGCAGCTTCATTACAAAGCATATGGTAGATCATCGTGCAAGTAGATTACAGTCACTACTTGAATATGCTAGACATGCCGAAAGGCATTTTAACAGTAAAAAGAAAAAGAAAGCCCAAGTATTCCCTGTAGAAGATGGAGCAGAAGTTTATGTAGTACAGTTCGGGAAAAAGGGCAAGAAAAGTGCCCAGGGAAACAAACAGTCTGATCAACAATCAGAGGACTTTGAAGGGTGAAAGAAAAGGGGGAGTGCTTTAAATGCAGTAAGAAGGGACACCTAGCAAGGGATTGCAAGAAAAACAAGAAGGCAACTACGGAAGATAAGGAGGGTGAGGACTGACTATATGATAGCCAGGAATCACTAGGAAAGAATAGCCAAGAAAAGACAAATGCAAATGTGATAGAGGGAGTAGAGGATGTGACAGAAGGAATAGAGGAAGTGCATGAAGCCACAGATAGTGAAGAAAATGAAATTTTAGACTTAGCTTTATTGAGCTTAGAGCTCTATTTAGCAGACACAAAACCAGAAGTTACACTCCTGGTAGAGGGGAGGGAAGTCACATTCTTGTGTGACTCAGGGGCCTCACGGACCCTGATACACCCCTCCAAACTACCAGAGAATTCAGAGTCACCTGATTACATATTAGTGAAAGCAGCTAATGGACAGCTGTATTGGGAGCCCCTCTCCCATAACGTTGCGATAACTGATCCTGTTTCAGGATTAACCCAGAAAAGTAAAATTGTCGTTTCTGCAAAATGCCCAGTAAACCTTTTGGGCAGAGACCTTATGCAGCTATTTGGCATAGCAGTAGTTCCAACTATGCAGGGTATGGAAGCACAGCGACAAATTGATACTTTTGCAGTGCGATCAGAGGGTGAAACATTTTATTGGTACAGCCAGGACTTAGTTACAACTGGTCCAGGGGCAGTAACCGAAGAGCTGACGAACGTAGCCATCAGCAAGTTCCCCTCCCTAGACACTGACAAACAACAATTGTTGCACTGTACTCTGTATTATTGTAACACACCAGGACCTGACAAGGAATATGAACAAGAGTTATTTAGAAACCGTGCAAACAGATTAGTATTGCGTAATCTGTACTGGGATATGAAAGGGAACAGTGTAGTTAGCTGTTCATTACCCCAGGAATTCTTTGCACTTTATAAATCTAATCGAATACCACATGTAAGCTTAACTAAGGACAAAAATGTGAAATGGGCAGACCTAGGAGAAAAAGTCACAAGGTGGGAAAAACAGACAGAGCTAGAACTGTCAGAACAGGGAGTACAAAAGCAGAAGTTAAATTGGATAACAAAGACACATCCAGCTGTACACTTGCAGTCAAGCGAGGACAGCTGATTAGCCTTATCAGAAGAGGAAGATGCCTTACAAGGCATACCAGAAACTCTCTAGTCAACAGGCAAATCAGATGTGGGACTTATTCGTACAGTGGGACCAGTTACTATTACGCCAAAGTCAGCATTTAGACCACGAAAGAGACAGTATCCCTTGAGAAAAGATGCAGAGGTAGGAATCAAACCTATTATAGCAGCTTTACTTAAGGAAGGAGTACCGGTGGAATCACCTGATTCACCATGTAACACACCTTTATTTCCTGTTAGAAAAACAAGCGGAGAATGGCGTATGGTCCAAGATTTACAAGCTGTAAATGACGCAGTAATACCAAGGGCACCTACGGTGCCAGATCCACACACACTGTTGAATGATTTGAAACCTCAGCAGAAATATTTTTCTGTGGTAGATATCAGCAATGCGTTCTTTTCGATACCGATACACCCTGACAGCCAATATTGGTTTGCATTTACATTTCAGGGGAAAAGGTATACATACACGCGACTACCACAGGGATATTGTGAAAGCCCAACAATATTCTCACAAGAGATGGCAAGCAACTTGGCGGGATTTACCCACCAAGAGGCAGTCAGAGTTTACTTTATGTTGATGACATCCTGCTGGCAGTCCCCACCCAGCAAGATTGTAAGGAAGATACTGTAGCATTGTTACAATTTTTAGCTATTCAGGGATATAAAGTAAATAAAACAAATTGCAACTTTGGAAAAAGCAAGTCAGATACCTAAGATATGTAAAATCCAAAGAGGGCAGAACATTAAATGAGAACAGAAAAATAGTGATTTTACAAGCACCGAAACCCACTACCAAGAAGGAAATGATGTCCTTCCTGGGTACGACCAACTTTTGTCGGAGCTGGATCCCAAACTATGCTTTGGAATCTGCACCGCTGACCAACTTGATATACAAGAAGCCTATGGCAGCACAGGATTTATTACAATGGACACCAGAGGCAGAATCTGCTTTCTGCAAATTGAAACAGTTGATAGCATCCTCATTAGTCTTAGGATTACCAAACTATCACAAACATTTTTTCCAAACTGTAGATTGTAAGCAAGGTTATATGACATCAGTGCTAATGCAACAGCATGGGGACAAACAACCCCCCATTGCTTACTATTCATCACAACTGGACCCAGTGGCTGTCATTGCCGCACTGTGTACAAGCAGTAGTTACAGCTGCAATGGCAGTACAGGCTTCGGCCTCAGTAGTATTGTTCCACCCTCTCACATTGAGAGTGCCTCATGCAGTCGCGATTATTTTACTGCAAGAAAAAGTAGCATATCTTTCTCCTGCTAGGCATCTTTCCTGTATGACTATACTGTTGAGCCAACCTCATGTGACAATTGAACGATGTACAATTTTGAATCCATCTACCTTGCTTCCATCTCCTGCAGATGGCATACCGCACAGCTGCCTGCAGGAGATTGAGCAAAAGACACTGCCTAGAAAAGATCAAATGGATGTTCCCTTGGATGATGTCGAGGTGACATATTACATGGACGGCTCATGCAAAAGGGGTCCTACAGGACAGAACCTAGTAGGATATGCAGTAGTTTCTGATACTGAGATTATAGAAGCAAAATCTTTACCACACAATTTATCTGCACAGGCAGCAGAACTGATTGCCTTGACACAGGCATGTACCTTAGCAAAGGGTAAATGTGTAAACACTTTTACTGATAGCCAGTACGCTTTCTCTACTGTACATGTTTTTGCACAACAGTGGAAAAATCGAGGAATGATAACATCTACTGGCAAACCGATCAATCATGCGCAGTTTATTTTAGATCTTTTAGAATCTATTCAGTTACCTCAGAAAATAGCTATTTGTAAATGCATAGCTCATACCAAGCAACAGGATAGAATTTCAAAAGGTAATGCAAGGGCTGATACAGCTGAAAAGCAGGCAGCAGAAGCATTTCTTTTGAATGAGGAATTACAACCTTCTGAGATTTTAGACTTAGAAATGTTGAAAACAATGCAGACACTTACTACGCAGGTTGAGAAACAAAGATGGATAAAACGAGGAGCAATTCTCAAAGAAGGGCTGTACATCTCCAAAGAGGGAAAACCGATATTGCCATCTAACTTGTTTAGATATGCAGCTTTGTTGAGCCATGGGCAATGCCATGTCTCAACAGGGGGGATTGCACAGTTAGTGAACCGAGTGTTCACAACATATGGATTCATAAACTATACTAAAATTTTTGTTTGTTATGTCATGTTTGAAATAAACATCATGCACAAGGGGCATTAAAGCCCAAGCAGGGGAGTTTCCCTGCACCACCGTATCCATTGCATACTATCTGTATGGATTTCATAGAACTGAACAAATGCGAAAATAAGTACTGTCTTGTCATTGTAGATATGTTTTTCAAATGGGTGGAAGCTTTTTCGACTAAAAATCCAGATGCAGCTACTGTTGCGAAAGTCCTTGTTAAAGAAATTATTCCTAGATTTGGTATACTGGAAAAGATCTACAGTGACAATGGCACACATTTTATGAACCAAACCATACAACAACTGAGTAAGTTTTTCGGAATTTTTTTTGAAAGATCATTGTGCGTATCACCCACAATCTGCAGGATTGGTAGAGAGGTACAATGGGACATGAGAACTAAGTTAAGGAAACTTATCGAAGAGACACATAGAAATTGGGTGTATTGTCTGCACCTGGCACTGTTGAGCATGAGAACTGTTCCGAATACAAAGGATTGACTCCTTTTGAGAAGTTATTTGGGAGGGCATATTATATACCTCAATGGAAACCTCTCATGCCTGCAGAGCAGGAAGCCGACTGTACACTTGCTGAGTATATGAGGAGAATATTGAATTCTAAACACCTTTTGCAGTTTAATTCTGTTTCAGATAAGGAACAAACCAGACCATCAGAAGCAGCACTAGTCCCAGGCACGTGGGTCTGGGTGAAAGTCGTTAAGAAGAAAAATTGGACATCACCGAAGTGGGAAGGGCCATACCAAGTGCTACTGTCAACACCCACTGCAGTCAAGATCACAGAGCGAGCATCCTGGATTCATCTGACACACTGTAAACTGGTTAAAAACTTTGAACTAGACAAAAATCTTGCTACTGGTACACCACAAGAGTAAAATGACAAAAATCCAGAGCATACAGGAATGCAGAACAACCACAAAAAAATTGCATGATTATCCTGTTGGCTATACTGGTGACATTAATCTTTTTGTTATGGCCTTTCCTTTTCCAGCCACACAAGCTAAACTGAATAAATGTGATGCGTTACTCATAGACTGGCATCCAAACTTTAACACTTACCAAGAGATCAAACATGTGTATGCTGAGACTTTTAATGTTTCAAATTGTTGGGTTTGTACAGCTTTACCAACAGCATACGGGGGATTATTAATGACTGCAGTCCCCCTAGGGGTCAATGAGACCTGGGAAAACTTGGTTTATGATACTATGACTGTTAAATCACAAGATAAAATAGCATTGCACCTGCCTGTTACACAAAAGGGAATTGCGTGTTTTATAAAAATGATACTGTCCAGGTGGGTTGGAGTAATTGCAATATGACTGTTCCTTACAAATGTTACACCAAAGCTAATAATGCAGGTTCTATTTGTGATACAGACTATGACTCGTTTCTTAAATCAATGCACAGAACAATTAATGAAGTACAACATAATACTGTTCTTTTTAAGCAACTGTCTATGATAAACAAGAAAATGTTTCATGCAGGGCAAGCATATATTAATACTAAAGCTACTACTAAGGTGGAAGATTGTTATTTTGTATGTGGCAAAAAAGCCTATAAATGATTACCTGAGAATTGGTCTGGCAGTTGTTTTTTGGGTTACCTGGTTCCAGCCATACGACACACTGCAGTTTTACCTCGAGGTAAAATTTGAAATGCACGAGAGGTCACCAAGAAACCTGAGAGGAAACCTGAGAATCCAGTGGGACGGATCGAGGCGGGCTGGAGGAACCATCATTCCATGGGCGATAAATTAACACATATGGACTTGAGTGACACTGTCATATCGTGGGCAGGCATATTACCAGCATATGGAGCAGTGAAATCGATTTGGGAGCTGAGAAAACTGTCTAAACTCCTCAAAGTAATGAGCAATGCAACTTTTTCTGCTCTCGAATTAGTGACTGATGAACTGAATGCCATGAGAACTGTGGTGCTTCAAAACCACATGGCTCTTGACTTCACCCTGGCGGCGAGAGGTGATACATGCACTTTAATCCAAGAAGAATGCTGTTCATATATTCCTGACCACCAGCACGAAATAGGCAACCACCTTGAGGTGATTCAGCAAGTGTCGGCCATGACCAAACCAGGCCCAAACCCACTGACGGACTTTTTCCAGAAATGGTTTGGGGGGTGGTGGTCCATCCTAATGAACATCTTGCTTGCTATTTGTGTAGGAATGCTCCTGTTGGGAGTATGTGTTTGTTGTGGCATCCCCTGCATGAAAAGATTGATCAAAGATTTTATATATTTGTCGGTTTCTGAAACCTTATATCAAAGTACTGAGCTTGATGAACTGTTGAAGACTGAGATGCTTTCATAAGTTAAACTGAATGACTTTCTTAACTGCAAATCCAAAATGGAAGAGGTTAGGAAAAGAAACAAATCGTTTATGCGTTTGAAAGTAGAGTAAAAGTATAAATAGGGGGGAAATGTTAGAAAAATATGTATTAATATGTGTGTATTAGTGCTTTTTAGAAGCCCAAAAGGGTTAATACATTTATTCTGCTATATGTTGAACAAATCCATGTTAATGGCAAATGCTTTCTGACCCTGTATTTCTGTCAGCACAGCTAAAATCTTGTTTATGTCTTAGGAAATGTACTGAGAAGCAGATGATTTTCTGCTTGGTTAAGAAAATAATGAATAGAACAATACTGCTTTCTATAATGTTATTAAACTTAGACAATTAGCCCTGTCTGTGTCATGAGAACATACACAGCTGCAGGAAGGATAGATAAAGTAGAACAAAAACTGCTTGAAGAATATGAACTATAATCTGTGATTGCTTTGTGCTCGAATGAGTAGAGTACCTTGAAATGTAACACAGCACTGTAGAAATAATTGCAACTAGCTGCCGGTCTCCAAGGCCATGTTATTTTTCCAAAGTTTTCTCATGGATTTAGAAATGTTATGTTATGTCAGCAGAAAATCATGGACAAACAGCTGCTATGAAACAATATTGTAAGCTTGTGATTTACTACGTCAGCTTCAGTAGGCAATGTCTTGTAAGAATAGTATAAGAATGGCTTCACTTCCTGATTTAGTTAGACAAACTCTGTATTTTTGCATGCATGTTTTTGTCTCCTTGCCGCAAGAATTAAAGTGCCTTAACCTGAACCTTACGTGTATTGGTCTTTGAAGTTTTTCTTTTGACAGATTGGTTCTTCAGACTGGAAACCTCCACTCTGACCAGATCAGACAGGCCAGGCGGCTTGAAACCGTACGGGGAAGAAACCACATCGGTTCTTCTTATTTGAAAAGACCTCCGACTGAATTGTCGTCCAAAAGAGGCCAGCCACTATTCTGATCTGCGACTGAAGGGCGGGTTTACCTCGAACTACAAGATCAATCACGGAGGCTCAGGTAAGGTGAGATTTACCTTTTTCTGTTTTAGATCAGGGACTTGATGTGCATTGTCTGTCAGGGGATTTGTCTTGTACAAGTCAGGGACAGAAAGATTGCAGTCTTGTCATAGATCAGGGAAACAGAATAGGTAGGCAGTTATTCTAGATAGACTGTGAAAAAGAGAACTCGTGGTACCACGTAAAAACAGGAAGGGTTATGTAATATTTCCAAGGTTAAAATAAAATGTGAAATAAGTGCATGAAAAGATCCCAAACTTCGCCGTTAACTGAAGATGCAAACTTTATGCAATTACAACGTGCCGATAATGTTAAATGCTACTCAAAATGGGTTAATAAGTATGAATTTGATGGTAAATTAGAAAAATCCTCGCTCATTAAACTTATCAAACAGCTTAAAACCGATTCCAGAGGTTGGGTGAAAAAGCAACGTCAATTAGGAATTCCTCAGGCACACAGGTGGATTGAGGAAGCAAACCGTAGAGAACAAAAGAGTAATAATTCAAAAGCAATGTTTTTAGATAAAGAGGATAATAACTTGGTAATAGCATCGGCCCCTCCGCCCCCCCCCCCACTGCCCTTACCAGAATACGAAGCAAGCGGGCAAGATGGTCCACCCCCACGATATCCAGCTATTCCTGCAAAAGCAAAACTGTTTGTTAGAGATCCCGTCGAGACCAGGTCTCGAACACGGGCAGGAAACTCAAAAGGGGACATTGAGTTGTATCAAATAAATAGAAATTCACAGCCTTTAAGTGAGGAAGAAATGTGCCCACTAATAGAAGTACCAAATCCTCAAGCAGGACAAGAAGGACAGGACCCAACTCTGCTAGTATACAGACCGTGGACACCGGAAGATATCCGGAAAGCCACTGAGGGAATTCCCCATCCAAAAGTTAATTTTAGAAAATTTTTAGAAGACCTACAAGGCATGAGGTTAAGTTATAACTTGAACGGAGAGGAAGTAGAAAAAGTAGTCAGACAAATCGTAGGACCAGATTGGCACATGATCAGTGGCAACTGGAATCCCCGTGATGCAGAACACAACCCCCCCCCCCCCACATAGTAGCGCAGAACTAGACAACAGAGTGAAAGGTCTTACAGACCGAATCTCTGAGAAATGGAAACCTAGGGCAGACTGGACTTGCATTAATCAATGCATCCAATAAGAAGGTGAAACTGTTGACAGATATTATGCTAGATTATTAGAGCATTTTAATAACCATTGTGGAATGCAGGTACCTGAAGATCAAACACATGATTCCCCGTATGAGCAGCAGTTAAAGAATGCATTTTTAAAAGGCAGTATTTTGCCTATAAGCAGCTTCATTACTAAGCATATGGTAGATCATCGTGCAAGTAGATTACAGTCACTACTTGAATATGCTAGACATGCCGAAAGGCATTTTAACAGTAAAAAGAAAAAGAAAGCCCAAGTATTCCCTGTAGAAGATGGAGCAGAAGTTTATGTAGTACAGTCCGGGAAAAAGGGCAAGAAAAGTGCCCAGGGAAACAAACAGTCTGATCAACGATCAGAGGACTTTGAAGGGTGAAAGAAAAGGGGGAGTGCTTTAAATGCAGTAAGAAGGGACACCTAGCAAGGGATTGCAAGAAAAACAAGAAGGCAACTACGGAAGATAAGGAGGGTGAGGACTGACTATATGATAGCCAGGAATCACTAGGAAAGAATAGCCAAGAAAAGACAAATGCAAATGTGATAGAGGGAGTAGAGGATGTGACAGAAGGAATAGAGGAAGTGCATGAAGCCACAGATAGTGAAGAAAATGAAATTTTAGACTTAGCTTTATTGAGCTTAGAGCTCTATTTAGCAGACACAAAACCAGAAGTTACACTCCTGGTAGAGGGGAGGGAAGTCACATTCTTGTGTGACTCAGGGGCCTCACGGACCCTGATACACCCCTCCAAACTACCAGAGAATTCAGAGTCACCTGATTACATATTAGTGAAAGCAGCTAATGGACAGCTGTATTGGGAGCCCCTCTCCCATAACGTTGCGATAACTGATCCTGTTTCAGGATTAACCCAGAAAAGTAAAATTGTCGTTTCTGCAAAATGCCCAGTAAACCTTTTGGGCAGAGACCTTATGCAGCTATTTGGCATAGCAGTAGTTCCAACTATGCAGGGTATGGAAGCACAGCGACAAATTGATACTTTTGCAGTGCGATCAGAGGGTGAAACATTTTATTGGTACAGCCAGGACTTAGTTACAACTGGTCCAGGGGCAGTAACCGAAGAGCTGACGAACGTAGCCATCAGCAAGTTCCCCTCCCTAGACACTGACAAACAACAATTGTTGCACTGTACTCTGTATTATTGTAACACACCAGGACCTGACAAGGAATATGAACAAGAGTTATTTAGAAACCGTGCAAACAGATTAGTATTGCGTAATCTGTACTGGGATATGAAAGGGAACAGTGTAGTTAGCTGTTCATTACCCCAGGAATTCTTTGCACTTTATAAATCTAATCGAATACCACATGTAAGCTTAACTAAGGACAAAAATGTGAAATGGGCAGACCTAGGAGAAAAAGTCACAAGGTGGGAAAAACAGACAGAGCTAGAACTGTCAGAACAGGGAGTACAAAAGCAGAAGTTAAATTGGATAACAAAGACACATCCAGCTGTACACTTGCAGTCAAGCGAGGACAGCTGATTAGCGCTCTTATCAGAAGAGGAAGATGCCTTACAAGGCATACCAGAAACTCTCTAGTCAACAGGCAAATCAGATGTGGGACTTATTCGTACAGCGGGACCAGTTACTATTACGCCAAAGTCAGCATTTAGACCACGAAAGAGACAGTATCCCTTGAGAAAAGATGCAGAGGTAGGAATCAAACCTATTATAGCAGCTTTACTTAAGGAAGGAGTACCGGTGGAATCACCTGATTCACCATGTAACACACCTTTATTTCCTGTTAGAAAAACAAGCGGAGAATGGCGTATGGTCCAAGATTTACAAGCTGTAAATGACACAGTAATACCAAGGGCACCTACGGTGCCAGATCCACACACACTGTTGAATGATTTGAAACCTCAGCAGAAATATTTTTCTGTGGTAGATATCAGCAATGCGTTCTTTTCGATACCGATACACCCTGACAGCCAATATTGGTTTGCATTTACATTTCAGGGGAAAAGGTATACATACACGCGACTACCACAGGGATATTGTGAAAGCCCAACAATATTCTCACAAGAGATGGCAAGCAACTTGGCGGGATTTACCCACCAAGAGGCAGTCAGAGTTTACTTTATGTTGATGACATCCTGCTGGCAGTCCCCACCCAGCAAGATTGTAAGGAAGATACTGTAGCATTGTTACAATTTTTAGCTATTCAGGGATATAAAGTAAATAAAAACAAATTGCAACTTTGGAAAAAGCAAGTCAGATACCTAAGATATGTAAAATCCAAAGAGGGCAGAACATTAAATGAGAACAGAAAAATAGTGATTTTACAAGCACCGAAACCCACTACCAAGAAGGAAATGATGTCCTTCCTGGGTACGACCAACTTTTGTCGGAGCTGGATCCCAAACTATGCTTTGGAATCTGCACCGCTGACCAACTTGATATACAAGAAGCCTATGGCAGCACAGGATTTATTACAATGGACACCAGAGGCAGAATCTGCTTTCTGCAAATTGAAACAGTTGATAGCATCCTCATTAGTCTTAGGATTACCAAACTATCACAAACATTTTTTCCAAACTGTAGATTGTAAGCAAGGTTATATGACATCAGTGCTAATGCAACAGCATGGGGACAAACAACCCCCCATTGCTTACTATTCATCACAACTGGACCCAGTGGCGCTGTCATTGCCCCACTGTGTACAAGCAGTAGTTACAGCTGCAATGGCAGTACAGGCTTCGGCCTCAGTAGTATTGTTCCACCCTCTCACATTGAGAGTGCCTCATGCAGTCGCGATTATTTTACTGCAAGAAAAAGTAGCATATCTTTCTCCTGCTAGGCATCTTTCCTGTATGACTATACTGTTGAGCCAACCTCATGTGACAATTGAACGATGTACAATTTTGAATCCATCTACCTTGCTTCCATCTCCTGCAGATGGCATACCGCACAGCTGCCTGCAGGAGATTGAGCAAAAGACACTGCCTAGAAAAGATCAAATGGATGTTCCCTTGGATGATGTCGAGGTGACATATTACATGGACGGCTCATGCAAAAGGGGTCCTACAGGACAGAACCTAGTAGGATATGCAGTAGTTTCTGATACTGAGATTATAGAAGCAAAATCTTTACCACACAATTTATCTGCACAGGCAGCAGAACTGATTGCCTTGACACAGGCATGTACCTTAGCAAAGGGTAAATGTGTAAACACTTTTACTGATAGCCAGTACGCTTTCTCTACTGTACATGTTTTGCACAACAGTGGAAAAATCGAGGAATGATAACATCTACTGGCAAACCGATCAATCATGCGCAGTTTATTTTAGATCTTTTAGAATCTATTCAGTTACCTCAGAAAATAGCTATTTGTAAATGCATAGCTCATACCAAGCAACAGGATAGAATTTCAAAAGGTAATGCAAGGGCTGATACAGCTGAAAAGCAGGCAGCAGAAGCATTTCTTTTGAATGAGGAATTACAACCTTCTGAGATTTTAGACTTAGAAATGTTGAAAACAATGCAGACACTTACTACGCAGGTTGAGAAACAAAGATGGATAAAACGAGGAGCAATTCTCAAAGAAGGGCTGTACATCTCCAAAGAGGGAAAACCGATATTGCCATCTAACTTGTTTAGATATGCAGCTTTGTTGAGCCATGGGCAATGCCATGTCTCAACAGGGGGGATTGCACAGTTAGTGAACCGAGTGTTCACAACATATGGATTCATAAACTATACTAAAAATTTTTGTTTGTTATGTCATGTTTGAAATAAACATCATGCACAAGGGGCATTAAAGCCCAAGCAGGGGAGTTTCCCTGCACCACCGTATCCATTGCATACTATCTGTATGGATTTCATAGAACTGAACAAATGCGAAAATAAGTACTGTCTTGTCATTGTAGATATGTTTTTCAAATGGGTGGAAGCTTTTTCGACTAAAAATCCAGATGCAGCTACTGTTGCGAAAGTCCTTGTTAAAGAAATTATTCCTAGATTTGGTATACTGGAAAAGATCTACAGTGACAATGGCACACATTTTATGAACCAAACCATACAACAACTGAGTAAGTTTTTCGGAATTTTTTTTGAAAGATCATTGTGCGTATCACCCACAATCTGCAGGATTGGTAGAGAGGTACAATGGGATATTAAAAACTAAGTTAAGGAAACTTATCGAAGAGACACATAGAAATTGGGTGTATTGTCTGCCCCTGGCACTGTTGAGCATGAGAACTGTTCCGAATGCAAAAGGATTGACTCCTTTTGAGAAGTTATTTGGGAGGGCATATTATATACCTCAATGGAAACCTCTCATGCCTGCAGAGCAGGAAGCCGACTGTACACTTGCTGAGTATATGAGGAGAATATTGAATTCTAAACACCTTTTGCAGTTTAATTCTGTTTCAGATAAGGAACAAACCAGACCATCAGAAGCAGCACTAGTCCCAGGCACGTGGGTCTGGGTGAAAGTCGTTAAGAAGAAAAATTGGACATCACCGAAGTGGGAAGGGCCATACCAAGTGCTACTGTCAACACCCACTGCAGTCAAGATCACAGAGCGAGCATCCTGGATTCATCTGACACACTGTAAACTGGTTAAAAACTTTGAACTAGACAAAAATCTTGCTACTGGTACACCACAAGAGTAAAAATGACAAAAATCCAGAGCATACAGGAATGCAGAACAACCACAAAAAAATTGCATGATTATCCTGTTGGCTATACTGGTGACATTAATCTTTTTGTTATGGCCTTTCCTTTTTCCAGCCACACAAGCTAAACTGAATAAATGTGATGCGTTACTCATAGACTGGCATCCAAACTTTAACACTTACCAAGAGATCAAACATGTGTATGCTGAGACTTTTAATGTTTCAAATTGTTGGGTTTGTACAGCTTTACCAACAGCATACGGGGGATTATTAATGACTGCAGTCCCCCTAGGGGTCAATGAGACCTGGGAAAACTTGGTTTATGATACTATGACTGTTAAATCACAAGATAAAATAGCATTGCACCTGCCTGTTACACAAAAGGGAATTGCGTGTTTTTATAAAAATGATACTGTCCAGGTGGGTTGGAGTAATTGCAATATGACTGTTCCTTACAAATGTTACACCAAAGCTAATAATGCAGGTTCTATTTGTGATACAGACTATGACTCGTTTCTTAAATCAATGCACAGAACAATTAATGAAGTACAACATAATACTGTTCTTTTTAAGCAACTGTCTATGATAAACAAGAAAATGTTTCATGCAGGGCAAGCATATATTAATACTAAAGCTACTACTAAGGTGGAAGATTGTTATTTTGTATGTGGCAAAAAAGCCTATAAATGATTACCTGAGAATTGGTCTGGCAGTTGTTTTTTGGGTTACCTGGTTCCAGCCATACGACACACTGCAGTTTTGCCTCGAGGTAAAATTTGAAATGCACGAGAGGTCACCAAGAAACCTGAGAGGAAACCTGAGAATCCAGTGGGACGGATCGAGGCGGGCTGGAGGAACCATCATTCCATGGGCGATAAATTAACACATATGGACTTGAGTGACACTGTCATATCGTGGGCAGGCATATTACCAGCATATGGAGCAGTGAAATCGATTTGGGAGCTGAGAAAACTGTCTAAACTCCTCAAAGTAATGAGCAATGCAACTTTTTCTGCTCTCGAATTAGTGACTGATGAACTGAATGCCATGAGAACTGTGGTGCTTCAAAACCACATGGCTCTTGACTTCACCCTGGCGGCGAGAGGTGATACATGCACTTTAATTCAAGAAGAATGCTGTTCATATATTCCTGACCACCAGCACGAAATAGGCAACCACCTTGAGGTGATTCAGCAAGTGTCGGCCATGACCAAACCAGGCCCAAACCCACTGACGGACTTTTTCCAGAAATGGTTTGGGGGGTGGTGGTCCATCCTAATGAACATCTTGCTTGCTATTTGTGTAGGAATGCTCCTGTTGGGAGTATGTGTTTGTTGTGGCATCCCCTGCATGAAAAGATTGATCAAAGATTTTATATATTTGTCGGTTTCTGAAACCTTATATCAAAGTACTGAGCTTGATGAACTGTTGAAGACTGAGATGCTTTCATAAGTTAAACTGAATGACTTTCTTAACTGCAAATCCAAAATGGAAGAGGTTAGGAAAAGAAACAAATCGTTTATGCGTTTGAAAGTAGAGTAAAAGTATAAATAGGGAAATGTTAGAAAAATATGTATTAATATGTGTGTATTAGTGCTTTTTAGAAGCCCAAAAGGGTTAATACATTTATTCTGCTATATGTTGAACAAATCCATGTTAATGGCAAATGCTTTCTGACCCTGTATTTCTGTCAGCACAGCTAAAATCTTGTTTATGTCTTAGGAAATGTACTGAGAAGCAGATGATTTTCTGCTTGGTTAAGAAAATAATGAATAGAACAATACTGCTTTCTATAATGTTATTAAACTTAGACAATTAGCCCTGTCTGTGTCATGAGAACATACACAGCTGCAGGAAGGATAGATAAAGTAGAACAAAACTGCTTGAAGAATATGAACTATAATCTGTGATTGCTTTGTGCTCGAATGAGTAGAGTACCTTGAAATGTAACACAGCACTGTAGAAATAATTGCAACTAGCTGCGGTCTCCAAGGCCATGTTATTTTTCCAAAGTTTTCTCATGGATTTAGAAATGTTATGTTATGTCAGCAGAAAATCATGGACAAACAGCTGCTATGAAACAATATTGTAAGCTTGTGATTTACTACGTCAGCTTCAGTAGGCAATGTCTTGTAAGAATAGTATAAGAATGGCTTCACTTCCTGATTTAGTTAGACAAACTCTGTATTTTTGCATGCATGTTTTTGTCTCCTTGCCGCAAGAATTAAAGTGCCTTAACCTGAACCTTACGTGTATTGGTCTTTGAAGTTTTTCTTTTGACAGATTGGTTCTTCAGACTGGAAACCTCCACTCTGACCAGATCAGACAGGCCAGGCGGCTTGAAACCGTACGGGGAAGAAACCACATCGGTTCTTCTTATTTGAAAAGACCTCCGACTGAATTGTCGTCCAAAAGAGGCCAGCCACTATTCTGATCTGCGACTGAAGGGCGGGTTTACCTCGAACTACAAGATCAATCACGGAGGCTCAGGTAAGGTGAGATTTACCTTTTTCTGTTTTAGATCAGGGACTTGATGTGCATTGTCTGTCAGGGGATTTGTCTTGTACAAGTCAGGGACAGAAAGATTGCAGTCTTGTCATAGATCAGGGAAACAGAATAGGTAGGCAGTTATTCTAGATAGACTGTGAAAAAGAGAACTCGTGGTACCACGTAAAAACAGGAAGGGTTATGTAACATTTCCAAGGTTAAAATAAAATGTGAAATAAGTGCATGAAAAGATCCCAAACTTCGCCGTTAACTGAAGATGCAAACTTTATGCAATTACAACGTGCCGATAATGTTAAATACTACTCAAAATGGGTTAATAAGTATGAATTTGATGGTAAATTAGAAAAATCCTCGCTCATTAAACTTATCAAACAGCTTAAAACCGATTCCAGAGGTTGGGTGAAAAAGCAACGTCAATTAGGAATTCCTCAGGCACACAGGTGGATTGAGGAAGCAAACCATAGAGAACAAAAGAGTAATAATTCAAAAGCAATGTTTTTAGATAAAGAGGATAATAACTTGGTAATAGCATCGGCCCCTCCGCCCCCCCCCCACTGCCCTTACCAGAATATGAAGCAAGCAGGCAAGATGGTCCACCCCCACGATATCCAGCTATTCCTGCAAAAGCAAAACTGTTTGTTAGAGATCCCGTCGAGACCAGGTCTCGAACACGGGCAGGAAACTCAAAAGGGGACATTGAGTTGTATCAAATAAATAGAAATTCACAGCCTTTAAGTGAGGAAGAAATGTGCCCACTAATAGAAGTACCAAATCCTCAAGCAGGACAAGAAGGACAGGACCCAACTCTGCTAGTATACAGACCGTGGACACCGGAAGATATCCGGAAAGCCACTGAGGGAATTCCCCATCCAAAAGTTAATTTTAGAAAATTTTTAGAAGACCTACAAGGCATGAGGTTAAGTTATAACTTGAACGGAGAGGAAGTAGAAAAGTAGTCAGACAAATCGTGGGACCAGATTGGCACATGATCAGTGGCAACTGGAATCCCCGTGATGCAGAACACAACCCCCCCCCCCCCACATAGTAGCGCAGAACTAGACAACAGAGTGAAAGGTCTTACAGACCGAATCTCTGAGAAATGGAAACCTAGGGCAGACTGGACTTGCATTAATCAATGCATCCAATAAGAAGGTGAAACTGTTGACAGATATTATGCTAGATTATTAGAGCATTTTAATAACCATTGTGGAATGCAGGTACCTGAAGATCAAACACATGATTCCCCGTATGAGCAGCAGTTAAAGAATGCATTTTTAAAAGGCAGTATTTTGCCTATAAGCAGCTTCATTACTAAGCATATGGTAGATCATCGTGCAAGTAGATTACAGTCACTACTTGAATATGCTAGACATGCCGAAAGGCATTTTAACAGTAAAAAGAAAAAGAAAGCCCAAGTATTCCCTGTAGAAGATGGAGCAGAAGTTTATGTAGTACAGTCCGGGAAAAAGGGCAAGAAAAGTGCCCAGGGAAACAAACAGTCTGATCAACGATCAGAGGACTTTGAAGGGTGAAAGAAAAAGGGGGAGTGCTTTAAATGCAGTAAGAAGGGACACCTAGCAAGGGATTGCAAGAAAAACAAGAAGGCAACTACGGAAGATAAGGAGGGTGAGGACTGACTATATGATAGCCAGGAATCACTAGGAAAGAATAGCCAAGAAAAGACAAATGCAAATGTGATAGAGGGAGTAGAGGATGTGACAGAAGGAATAGAGGAAGTGCATGAAGCCACAGATAGTGAAGAAAATGAAATTTTAGACTTAGCTTTATTGAGCTTAGAGCTCTATTTAGCAGACACAAAACCAGAAGTTACACTCCTGGTAGAGGGGAGGGAAGTCACATTCTTGTGTGACTCAGGGGCCTCACGGACCCTGATACACCCCTCCAAACTACCAGAGAATTCAGAGTCACCTGATTACATATTAGTGAAAGCAGCTAATGGACAGCTGTATTGGGAGCCCCTCTCCCATAACGTTGCGATAACTGATCCTGTTTCAGGATTAACCCAGAAAAGTAAAATTGTCGTTTCTGCAAAATGCCCAGTAAACCTTTTGGGCAGAGACCTTATGCAGCTATTTGGCATAGCAGTAGTTCCAACTATGCAGGGTATGGAAGCACAGCGACAAATTGATACTTTTGCAGTGCGATCAGAGGGTGAAACATTTTATTGGTACAGCCAGGACTTAGTTACAACTGGTCCAGGGGCAGTAACCGAAGAGCTGACGAACGTAGCCATCAGCAAGTTCCCCTCCCTAGACACTGACAAACAACAATTGTTGCACTGTACTCTGTATTATTGTAACACACCAGGACCTGACAAGGAATATGAACAAGAGTTATTTAGAAACCGTGCAAACAGATTAGTATTGCGTAATCTGTACTGGGATATGAAAGGGAACAGTGTAGTTAGCTGTTCATTACCCCAGGAATTCTTTGCACTTTATAAATCTAATCGAATACCACATGTAAGCTTAACTAAGGACAAAAATGTGAAATGGGCAGACCTAGGAGAAAAAGTCACAAGGTGGGAAAAACAGACAGAGCTAGAACTGTCAGAACAGGGAGTACAAAAGCAGAAGTTAAATTGGATAACAAAGACACATCCAGCTGTACACTTGCAGTCAAGCGAGGACAGCTGATTAGCGCTCTTATCAGAAGAGGAAGATGCCTTACAAGGCATACCAGAAACTCTCTAGTCAACAGGCAAATCAGATGTGGGACTTATTCGTACAGCGGGACCAGTTACTATTACGCCAAAGTCAGCATTTAGACCACGAAAGAGACAGTATCCCTTGAGAAAAGATGCAGAGGTAGGAATCAAACCTATTATAGCAGCTTTACTTAAGGAAGGAGTACCGTGGAATCACCTGATTCACCATGTAACACACCTTTATTTCCTGTTAGAAAAACAAGCGGAGAATGGCGTATGGTCCAAGATTTACAAGCTGTAAATGACGCAGTAATACCAAGGGCACCTACGGTGCCAGATCCACACACACTGTTGAATGATTTGAAACCTCAGCAGAAATATTTTTCTGTGGTAGATATCAGCAATGCGTTCTTTTCGATACCGATACACCCTGACAGCCAATATTGGTTTGCATTTACATTTCAGGGGAAAAGGTATACATACACGCGACTACCACAGGGATATTGTGAAAGCCCAACAATATTCTCACAAGAGATGGCAAGCAACTTGGCGGGATTTACCTACCAAGAGGCAGTCAGAGTTTACTTTATGTTGATGACATCCTGCTGGCAGTCCCCACCCAGCAAGATTGTAAGGAAGATACTGTAGCATTGTTACAATTTTTAGCTATTCAGGGATATAAAGTAAATAAAAACAAATTGCAACTTTGGAAAAAGCAAGTCAGATACCTAAGATATGTAATATCCAAAGAGGGCAGAACATTAAATGAGAACAGAAAAATAGTGATTTTACAAGCACCGAAACCCACTACCAAGAAGGAAATGATGTCCTTCCTGAGTACGACCAACTTTTGTCGGAGCTGGATCCCAAACTATGCTTTGGAATCTGCACCGCTGACCAACTTGATATACAAGAAGCCTATGGCAGCACAGGATTTATTACAATGGACACCAGAGGCAGAATCTGCTTTCTGCAAATTGAAACAGTTGATAGCATCCTCATTAGTCTTAGGATTACCAAACTATCACAAACATTTTTTCCAAACTGTAGATTGTAAGCAAGGTTATATGACATCAGTGCTAATGCAACAGCATGGGGACAAACAACCCCCCATTGCTTACTATTCATCACAACTGGACCCAGTGGTGCTGTCATTGCCCCACTGTGTACAAGCAGTAGTTACAGCTGCAATGGCAGTACAGGCTTCGGCCTCAGTAGTATTGTTCCACCCTCTCACATTGAGAGTGCCTCATGCAGTCGCGATTATTTTACTGCAAGAAAAAGTAGCATATCTTTCTCCTGCTAGGCATCTTTCCTGTATGACTATACTGTTGAGCCAACCTCATGTGACAATTGAACGATGTACAATTTTGAATCCGTCTACCATGCTTCCATCTCCTGCAGATGGCATACCGCACAGCTGCCTGCAGGAGATTGAGCAAAAGACACTGCCTAGAAAAGATCAAATGGATGTTCCCTTGGATGATGTCGAGGTGACATATTACATGGACGGCTCATGCAAAAGGGGTCCTACAGGACAGAACCTAGTAGGATACGCAGTAGTTTCTGATACTGAGATTATAGAAGCAAAATCTTTACCACACAATTTATCTGCACAGGCAGCAGAACTGATTGCCTTGACACAGGCATGTACCTTAGCAAAGGGTAAATGGGTAAACATTTTTACTGATAGCCAGTACGCTTTCTCTACTGTACATGTGTTTGCACAACAGTGGAAAAATCGAGGAATGATAACATCTACTGGCAAACCGATCAATCATGCGCAGTTTATTTTAGATCTTTTAGAATCTATTCAGTTACCTCAGAAAATAGCTATTTGTAAATGCATAGCTCATACCAAGCAACAGGATAGAATTTCAAAAGGTAATGCAAGGGCTGATACAGCTGAAAAGCAGGCAGCAGAAGCATTTCTTTTGAATGAGGAATTACAACCTTCTGAGATTTTAGACTTAGAAATGTTGAAAACAATGCAGACACTTACTACGCAGGTTGAGAAACAAAGATGGATAAAACGAGGAGCAATTCTCAAAGAAGGGCTGTACATCTCCAAAGAGGGAAAACCGATATTGCCATCTAACTTGTTTAGATATGCAGCTTTGTTGAGCCATGGGCAATGCCATGTCTCAACAGGGGGGATGGTATAGTTAGTGAACCGAGTGTTCACAACATATGGATTCATAAACTATACTAAAAATTTTTGTTTGTTATGTCACGTTTGAAATAAACATCATGCACAAGGGGCATTGAAGCCCAAGCAGGGGAGTTTCCCTGCACCACCGTATTCATTGCATACTGTCTGTATGGATTTCATAGAACTGAACAAATGCGAAAATAAGAACTATTGTCTTGTCATTGTAGATATGTTTTCCAAATGGGTGGAAGCTTTTCCGACTAAAAATCCAGATGCAGCTACTGTTGTGAAAGTCCTTGTTAAAGAAATTATTCCTAGATTTGGCATACTGGAAAAGATCTACAGTGACAATGGCACACATTTTATGAACCAAACCATACAACAACTGAGTAAGTTTTTCGGAATTTCTTTGAAAAATCATTGTGCGTATCACCCACAATCTGCAGGATTGGTAGAGAGGTACAATGGGATATTAAAAACTAAGTTAAGGAAACTTATCGAAGAGACACATAGAAATTGGGTGTATTGTCTGCCCCTGGCACTGTTGAGCATGAGAACTGTTCCGAATGCAAAAGGATTGACTCCTTTTGAGAAGTTATTTGGGAGGGCATATTATATACCTCAATGGAAACCTCTCATGCCTGCAGAGCAGGAAGCCGACTGTACACTTGCTGAGTATATGAGGAGAATGTTGAATTCTAAACACCTTTTGCAGTTTAATTCTGTTTCAGATAAGGAACAAACCAGACCATCAGAAGCAGCAGTAGTCCCAGGCACGTGGGTCTGGGTGAAAGTCGTTAAGAAGAAAAATTGGACATCACCGAAGTGGGAAGGGCCATACCAAGTGCTACTGTCAACACCCACTGCAGTCAAGATCACAGAGTGAGCATCCTGGATTCATCTGACACACTGTAAACTGGTTACAAACTTTGAACTAGACAAAAATCTTGCTACTGGTACACCACAAGAGTAAAAATGACAAAAATCCAGAGCATACAGGAATGCAGAACAACCACAAAAAAATTGCATGATTATCCTGTTGGCTATACTGGTGACATTAATCTTTTTGTTGTGGCCTTTCCTTTTTCCAGCCACACAAGCTAAACTGAATAAATGTGATGCGTTACTCATAGACTGGCATCCAAACTTTAACACTTACCAAGAGATCAAACATGTGTATGCTGAGACTTTTAATGTTTCAAATTGTTGGGTTTGTACAGCTTTACCAACAGCATACGGGGGATTATTAATGACTGCAGTCCCCCTAGGGGTCAATGAGACATGGGAAAACTTAGTTTATGATACTATGACTGTTAAATCACAAGATAAAATAGCATTGCACCTGCCTGTTACACAAAAGGGAATTGCATGTTTTTATAAAAATGATACTGTCCAGGTGGGTTGGAGTAATTGCAATATGACTGTTCCTTACAAATGTTACACCAAAGCTAATAATGCAGGTTCTATTTGTGATACAGACTATGACTCATTTCTTAAATCAATGCACAGAACAATTAATGAAGTACAGCATAATCCTGTTCTTTTTAAGCAACTGTCTATGATAAACAAGAAAATGTTTCATGCAGGGCAAGCATATATTAATAGTAAAGCTACTACTAAGGTGGAAGATTGTTATTTTGTATGTGGCAAAAAAGCCTATAAATGATTACCTGAGAATTGGTCTGGCAGTTGTTTTTTGGGTTACCTGGTTCCAGCCATACGACACACTGCAGTTTTGCCTCGAGGTAAAATTTGAAATGCATGAGAGGTCACCAAGAAACCTGAGAGGAAACCTGAGAATCCAGTGGGACGGATCGAGGCGGGCTGGAGGAACCATCATTCCATGGGCGATAAATTAACACATATGGACTTGAGTGACACTGTCATATCGTGGGCAGGCATATTACCAGCATATGGAGCAGTGAAATCGATTTGGGAGCTGAGAAAACTGTCTAAACTCCTCAAAGTAATGAGCAATGCAACTTTTTCTGCTCTCGAATTAGTGAGTGATGAACTGAATGCCATGAGAACTGTGGTGCTTCAAAACCACATGGCTCTTGACTGCACCCTGGCGGCGAGAGGTGGTACATGCACTTTAATCCAAGAAGAATGCTGTTCATATATTCCTGACAACCAGCACGAAATAGGCAACCACCTTGAGGTGATTCAGCAAGTGTCGGCCATGACCAAACCAGGCCCAAACCCACTGACGGACTTTTTCCAGAAATGGTTTGGGGGGTGGGGGTCCATCTTAATGAACATCTTGATTGCTATTTGTGTAGGAATGCTCCTGTTGGGAGTATGTGTTTGTTGTGGCATCCCCTGCATGAAAAGATTGATCAAAGATTTTATAGATTTGTCGGTTTCTGAAACCTTATATCAAGGTACTGAGCTTGATGAACTGTTGAAGACTGAGATGCTTTCATAAGTTAAACTGAATGACTTTCTTAACTGCAAATCCAAAATGGAAGAGGTTAGGAAAAGAAACAAATCGTTTATGCATTTGAAAGTAGAATAAAAGTATTAATAGGGGGGAAATGTTAGAAAAATATGTATTAATATGTGTGTATTAGTGCTTTTTAGAAGCCCAAAAGGGTTAATACATTTATTCTGCTATATGTTGAACAAATCGATGTTAATGGCAAATGCTTTCTGACCTTGTATTTCTGACAGCACAGCTAAAATCTTGTTTATGTCTTAGGAAATGTACTGAGAAGCAGATGATTTTCTGCTTGGTTAAGAAAATAATGAATAGAACAATACTGCTTTCTATAATGTTATTAAACTTAGACAATTAGCCCTGTCTGTGTCATGAGAACATACACAGCTGCAGGAAGGATAGATAAAGTAGAACAAAAACTGCTTGAAGAATATGAACTATAATCTGTGATTGCTTTGTGCTCGAATGAGTAGAGTACCTTGAAATGTAACACAGCACTGCAGAAATAATTTCAACTAGCTGCCGGTCTCCAAGGCCATGTTATTTTTCCAAAGTTTTCTCATGGATTTAGAAATGTTATGTCATGTCAGCAAAAAATCATGGACAAACAGCTGCTATGAAATAATATTGTAAACTTGTAATTTACTACGTCAGCTTCAGTAGGCAATGTCTTCTAAAAATAGTATAAGAATGGCTTCACTTCCTGATTTAGTTAGACAAACTCTGTATTTTTGCATGCATGTTTTTGTCTCCTTGCCGCAAGAATTAAAGTGCCTTAACCTGAACCTTACATGTATTGGTCTTTGAAGTTTTTCCTTTGACACCACTACAAACCTCTCTTCCATTAAAAACTCACTCCACTCATACCTAATTTCTCAGTGGTATTGCTCCTGCTCCCACCCATCTTAATCTTTCATCTCAGTCTTCTTCAACTCCATACATGGTTTTAGCAAGTTCCGATCCATGTGTAAATGACTACTCTTGATTTACAATGTTAATACTTTTTACTTCAGATATTGTCTCTGTTAAATGAGATATTTATTTGTATAACCTAAACTTTCACTGTCATTTTTCGTTTAGAGATTATATGTTTAAATGCAATTTTTACTAGTACTTTAGTACTTACTATGACAAAAAGAAAACTTCTATTGTAACACTGTTTGTAATTTTGTCTGTAATTATTGTTTGTTTAGTTCTCCCCAGGACTCCATTGAAAATGGGTTCTTCTAAGCCCAATGGATTATCCTGGTTAACCAACTGAAAATAAATAAATACACACACACACACACACACACACACACACACACACACACACACACACACACACACACGCACGCACGCACGCACACACACACACACACACACACACACACACACACACACAACATATCTGGAATATCTAGATAGATATACATACCATCCCCAAGATCACCATACCGTGAAGAAAAGGGAATATTCTAAGAGATGGCAATCTTGGCCTTAGTATATATATATATATATATATATATATATATATATATATATATATATATATATGTAAGTCCAGTTTTTCAGCAATCCAGGCTCCATATTTCAAGATTTGCCAATGCCAAGTCCCAGGATTTCAAATAGCTACCTACGAAGGGGGGCATGGTCAGTAGTATAGAATTTATCTGCAGGCTGGAAGACCATAACTGCTCCAGTTGCAGTTGGCTATAACGAATAGAGCTTTGATTTAGATATGAGATGCTGAACTAGTACAGGACAATTTATACATGAATGCAACAAGATGCACATAAGCAGACTGTCTCCCTGCTTCATGAGTAGCTTGTTGTCCTCTTTGTATCATGGTGCAGTAGTGTTTTTTGGGGGGAGGGTACCTAGAGCTTGAGTGTACAATTCCTGTTAGATTGGACCTGCAGATTTTTCACCAAAGTAAAGCAAGTAAAACACACTGCATTCTCTACATGAGGGATTAGCATCTCATTCCCTGCAATATCCCTTAGCTTCTGGGCTTAAGATCCCAGAGGAATGAAGAAAATAGTGTATCTGTTTGGTGATCTTTGCTTTTACCTACTGAATATCGGTCTCTATATATAGAATTCCCCGCAATATCCCTTAGCTTCTGATCGCAGAGGAATGAAGAAAATAGTGTATCTGTTTGGTGATCTTTGCTTTTACCTACTGAATATCAGTCTCTATATATAGAACTGTGTCCAACTGAATGCCTAAGCATTTGAAAAAAAGTGTTTTTAGTGTTATAGCTTGGTGAATCAGAAATGCACCATTGGAGGGGGGGGGGTAAGATCTCTTTCAATCTAAATGAAGTACCCAATGTCACTGTTTTGTGTTTCTGCAAGTTAGTTAAGACCTTTGTTTAGGAGCCAGGCTGTAAGCACTTAAAAATCATATTGTATGTCACCTTTGGCCTGATGTATACCAACAGTTGTAATGATGGCTAACTTCTTAGCATACGTAACTGGTCAAGTGAAAGGTAGATCCAGATGGAAGGAGTTCAGTCTGAAGTGGGGAAAAGACCTATGATTCTAACACTGGGCCCTGATGAGCATTGTCAAAGGTTTTAGGGATTTCTAACAGGTGGTTATCTAATCTGGTTCTAGATTTAATAACTCCAGAGGCAGAGGTAGTGAGAAAACCAGGATAATGGAGCTTGTCCAATGATAGTCTGAGAGACAGAGAAGGGAGCACCTGAAGTATGGGTTTATGATTTATGATTTACTAAATAAAAACCTTCAGAAGACTCAGCAGCTAATTACAACCCTAACATCTAAGCTTTTGAGTAAAATGCTTGCTATAGCCTAAGAACTGCAAAGAATAATGATACTAAATGAGAATGTTGTGATAACCATGGCATTATCCTTCTGCTAAGACATTTAACCAGTGTGCATCTGCTTGATTTGGTGAAAGCTCAGATGGATGTGAAAGATCCCAGAGCACTTATCAAAAAGACTAGGCAAAGTTCCTCGATGCCCTGGCCAAATTTCCCCTAGTAGTATAAATACTACCTCAGATCGCCTCTAAAAAGAAGCTATTAGAATAGTGTGACTAACCTGGTTAACAAAAGAATAAATAAAACAAAATAAAATAAAACTATTGGGTCTTAAGGGACATATTTAGGTGATGCCTGATCTTACATAGGTCTTTGAAGAATTCTTCAATTTTAATATGCTTAGTCATGCAGGACTGAAAAAAAGTGAAATCAATAAATAAGGCTCATATTCACAACCCTATGACTATGTTTACAAATATAATGTGAGGAAGGAATTAGAGGAAAATCATGATGCTTTCCTTTGTTGGATGTATGTTTTATATAACACAGAAAAACATATTTCTACAGGTATTCCATAACCTGCGGGCATCATTCTCTCCAGTATTTTAGCAACGCTAAAAAGTAGTGATACCAGTCTTTAATCATTTACTTGAAGTAGGTGGGTTTCATTTGTGTAAATTTACTTTGAAGAATTGCCTCTTTAACTACTATATTTATTTTTTTCTTGATTGATTGATTGATTGATTGATTGACTGATTTGTTTGCTTGCTTTTGTTTACAGAGAAAGTTTGATTGGGTATATAGGCCCTTTTCAGCTTTGGCCCTCAGTGTAAAGCTGCATGTATTAACAAGCAACACAGCTTGAAATTATACAACATAAAGAAACAACTGAATTGTATCTACAAGTGATATCTGAAATTATATGGAGCTGCAAAAGAAAAAAATATATATGTAGTCATACAAGTTCTCTCAATGTATTAGCAAATCAACATTTGCATGAGCACTTTTAAAGTCCAAAATCCTTGTTTCCAATGAAAAGTAAAAAATATATTATAAAATAACTCCTATCCCCCACACAAGACGGCTTCCATACTTCCCATGGTACTGACACTACACTTGTAAACTATATAGATACTTCTCCTTATTTGTAGACTTATCTAAAGTCTTCAACACAGTTTGTCACAGCAAACTTCTACTTCAAATGTCTTTATTAGGTCTCTCTCAGACCACTCTTCTGTGGTTGAAAAGGTACATATTCTATAGGTATCAGTCAGTAAAATGGTACTCCACCCTCTCTCCATACATACCAGTCACCACCGGTGCAACACAAGGCTCTTTTCATAACCTCCTCCTCTTTAACATTCTCACCCAACCATCCACACAACAGGCTTCCCTAATACAGTTTGCAGATGACTCCACTCTCATTCGCACATTTGACCACATGGCACACCTACAAAAAAATTACTCAGAAACTTTTAACAGCAACTGAAGCATGGCTTTGTAACTCAGACCTCACACTCAACCCCCCCACCCCCCCCCCAAAAAAGCCAAATCCCTCTCCCATGAAGAAATAAAATTTAAAGTCTTTTCTTTTGATAATACAACCATTGAAGTCACTTCTCCTACCAAATTATTATAGATGATAGTGGATGATAATCTTAAATTTGACCTGCATATACAAAATTGCATACGAAAAACTCATTAAAAACTAGGGATGCTTTATAGAGCCAAAAGCTTTCTTAATGACACAAATAAAGCTACACTTTCCACTGCTTATCTACTCCCTACATTCTTTATGGCACCTCCATCCTTACTAACCTTCAAGCCTCACAAAAGTCAAAACCTAACAATGCTATAACAAAGCTGCTAAATTTGCAGCAAATATACCTTTCAGAACCCACTACTGTATAGCACTTAAAAGCCTAAATTGGTTTGAACTACCCCATCAACTAACACATACACAGCTTCTTACCTCCTATAAAATTATCCAGAATCTATCTGCTTGTCCAGCACTAAATAACATTCTACACAACTATGTACCCTGTTGGTCATTATGATCCAACGACCAAAACCTCCTGTCTGTCCACAAACCTATCAAATTTGCTGGGCAGTGTCTATACTCAAACTTCTGGTAAAGCCTAGAACTCTTTATCTTTATCCATCAAGTCAATACCCTGCCTCCAGTCCTTCAAAACCATTCTTAAAGACTTCCTAGCCAAAAACTGGCTCTGTTCTTGCTCAACACCAGGATAATTATATTCCTAAATGTGAACAAATATCTATTCATACCTTACATCTCCTTACTCTCCCTTTCTATACTCCCTTACATCTGCCAGTTTCTTTTCCCTAGCATTATCTCTAAATATCTAAATATACAATAAGCCTGCTTTTCTATCAGTTTGCATTATACTAACTTACCTTTAATTTCTGTATAAACTGAATAAGATTGTTCTATTAAATCATTGTCATCTAATGTGTGTTTATTCTTATCCAATGTTTTATATTATGTCTAATTTGTTATAATTATTTAAACAGTAGTTGTTTTTGTATAATTTTTAAAGACTGTAAAATGATTGTTCTTCAAATGTTTTGTAATACTTTGAAGCTTTTCTCTCAGAGCTTATGCTGAAAATGAACTCCTACCCAGTCAGACTTTACCGGTAATCAAATGTCAATAAATAAATAAATATGTATGAAACCTTTTCATTAGGATAACAGCATAGCTGGCAACTGGTGCAGTATAAAAGTGTAAGAGTGTTGGAGAGAAAACAAAATTGTGGCTTTATTGTCTACAAAATAGTAGCGAGTGGCAGTTATTTTGAGAGCTAGAGATACTGCTGATTGTAAGAGCCTCATGTTTTTTGCAGAAGGTAGCCATTAGTTATGGAAAGGCTGTGGGTATATGCGTGAGGCTTGCAGATGTAAGAAATGAAGGGCATAATTTACTTCTTCCTTGGCCTATGAACTCCAAAAGTTCAGTCTTGAAGTCCTGGAGAAATGGTTGATGAAGACTAATTAGGGTGGCAGACTTGCTTGCACAGTCCATATTAGATATCTTGCTAAATTCCTTTCTGAAGTCATCTAAACAGATTATTATGTTAAAGTTATGACTAGGTTTCTGATTTCTTTCCTCAAGGGAACCGACCTTTCAAAGAGTCATTTTCTTTCACTCATATAGAAGTCTGACTGTTTTGTCTCTTTCCTGCATAATTGGCTTGTTTACAATGGCTTGCAAATGTGTTTTCAGTTAGTGTGATAGTGAGTGCTTTCTACATTTTCCTGTTATCTTCTCTGATTCATTATTATCTTTAAGTCATCTGTTACTCATACATGCCTGACACAACATATTTTTCTGATTCACAATAGGGTAAAATGTATTCCACAAATATAGTGTCAAATACATCTTATTTTGACAGAAGGAGAATAAAACAGACAAATATTAAACTGATTATAAATGAGATTGGTAAGGAGAAATATAGAATCTGTGGTTTAGTATGAAAGGGGGAATGTGGGCTCATCCCCAATTAGAAAATGTCACTGCTTCCCAGGGGGGGGGGGGTTCCTATTATAATAACGAAACAGCTGAAGATCGAACGTCCTAAAACGTGAAAATGCCATTCATCGATGTGCTTTTTTGTGAGATCACAGTACAGTGAAGATTGGAAAATTTGCCATTTCCGCACTGTAGTGTGATCTCAGAGTTGGTATATATAATTAGTGGGTATGTGGCGGGTGCAGCCCCCCACAAAAGCAACTTCGAGGTACAGCATTTTCACCTAGGGGGCCTACGTGATGTGGATATTCATAGTGAGAAGTCATAATTTGTCACTGTAATTGTTGGTTTCTGACCATTAGCTTTGGTTTGGGTCCATTCCCAAAAATGTGACACCGAAGCTTATAATATGGAAGCCGAGAAGGCATGACATCCTGTTTTTATCATCTTAAAAAATGTGGTTTTATGTAGTCAAAGATTTACTTTCAAAATGTGGTTTGCTATCTCAAGAACATCAGGACTGTGGAGTGGCCATGCACCATTATCACTGGATATATAACAGCCTTCTGCTTGAAGACAATGTCTGGTAATCTATTATTAGTGAAGCATTTAGCAGCTATGTGAAAGCATTTGATAGTGTTAAGCATTTCACATGATGTGGCAACCTGCCAGAATGAAAATGACTCTTGAAATGGTTAGCTCAACAGGCCAGTAGTAGTTCAGAAAGCAAATTATCCACAAATGTGTAATGAACACATGTGCTCAGATGGCCATGAAGACTACATATTTGGTGCCATATTCTTATTTTTCACTAATGATTTGCTGACAGACAAGAAGAACATGGTATCCATTTTTTATAAAAATAATCTGATTTATGTCTGGAGGTACTAATTTACACACACAAAAGCCTATGAAATCGATAATGATTTTCATAACATCTGATTCTTTTGATTCAAACAAAAGGATATCACTCAGGCTAAGCAAATTCAAACTCATGTTGCCCGGCTTCAGAATGAAACTACAGTGATACATTTAAATTATAATGCACGCTTCATTCACAGAGAATAAGGAATTTCCCTTGGGCTAATATTCAGATGACTCCTGACTTATCAAAATAACAATAAACCACATATGACACTATGGAGGTTACTCAAAAAAACTCATGCATGAAACTGAGAAACATCTGTATACATTTAACAATAGAGGAACTTCAGTCAGCATAATTGCTATGCAGTATTGCAAGCAGAAGTGTTATTATTAGGCCATGGATACAATAAATACCTAATATTCCTGTAATTTTCACAAATGACTGTTTGGGGTAAGGCATTCCAGAAATAGGGTCCTTCATATCCGATTGTCTTATAGCTTGAGGGGTATTTGGAACATTGAATGAGTATTATCCCTAAAGAATGTGTTATTTACTTAGGCCTAAAATAAATTAAAAAAAATCAGAACAGCTAGGTAGAAAAAAGATAACATAAAAAGTCAATAAGTCACTGAGTAATGTCGGATAAGCTTTTCTTTTTAGTCCTGCATAAAAAGAATGCAGTGGAATTGTAGTACAAGGAGTGTGCTGATTGTAGTCCAAAAGCAATAGAATGATACGCAAGTTAGACATCACTGTGCTGGAAGACCTGTAATCACAAGGTACATGGCAACTTTTATTACTGTCATTACTCCATTTCTCAGAATTGTTACTGCTGCTCGATGCTAGCTTTTAGGCAGTCGTGTGTTCTTTGTGTTTATGTGAGGGTCATTGCATATTCTAAAACCGGACACTTATTATCCATGTGTTTAGTTATTAGTATATTAATAAAAGTATACATTAATTATTCATTCATTTACAGATATAGCTAGTCATTTATCCTGCTTCACACTGTGGAACTTACTTATAAAACAGCCCAGCTCTTATGAAACTTAGAGATTTATTCTGATGTACTTTAACTCTGTCCTAAAACAAGACAAGCACATGATTTGTCCTTTATTTTCTGTGGTTAGCAATTAACCTGCTTACTACACATAATAATCAAATTGTAAATCTTTATTGCTACAAACTACTCAAAATATAGCCATGCTTAAAACATCTGTATATATTTTATATAATTAATTTGCTAGCCATTTAGGTGGGATGGTCCAGGAAGTGTTTTCAGCTATAGCCTGCTCTGAAAAGGAGTAAACAATACACTATAGAGAAAAGTGATCATATAAAATGACTGCACAAAAGTTTATAAAATATCAGTTACAAGTAGTTACAAACAGATTACAAGAAAGGAAAACAATGCTGTGAAGTAGCATGTAATAACATGGAAGATTATGATCGGGTCACTGATCCTAACTCACTTATTATGCATTTGAGACATGGATGCCAAGAAATTCATCTCTTGAGCGATCAGTTACAATCAGAGATCCGATCATAATTCTTTAGAATGCATGGAGATTTATCTTCATGTACAACAAATTAGTAAAAAATTATGTTAAAAAAAAGCAAGAAACATGTTGGCTTTGAAAGCCAAAGCAGTGGGAGAATGGTTGGCATCCTTACATATTCCCCTGTGTAAGGGAGGTTGTTTAATTCAAAAGGTCCAATGTAGTTTAGCAGACAGCAGGTAGAAACTGGAATTGAAACAAAGTTGTTTCTACCTGCTGCTGCTGTTCACTAGTCAACGCTGTCTTTAGTGCAGATCTGACCTTAACAGCATGTAGGGGGTGCTTAACAATCCTCTATGCATTGTTAAGGTAGAATAGTAGCACTTAACCAGGAAATCATTCATTTTAAGCATAATCATGGCACTGCATGAACTACAATCTAATACTTCTATTACTACAGACACTAAAGTAAAAATAGCTGTAATAATTAATGATGATGATGATGTCTAGAAAATTTACTCTGTGTGGTAATTTAACTACATTCTGGAAATAAGTGCCCTGTGCTATACTATGGATATGCATAACATCCCTGCTCTGGGCCAGTAATCAAGGATCCTTAATTCTCATCACTGACACTGTTGAGGGATGTTCACTTGGAACAAAAATAGATACACACAGTACTTCCAGATGCAGCTGTCTGCGCCAAGCATACTTTCCCTTAAGAGCACACAGGAAACACACTCCTGACCTGGGCTAGACTTCCTCTCCAGGTCCCAAATAAGTCTCCACATTTCTCTCTGCAAAAAACAGTTCTTTGTGTCCCTGTTCTAAGTAGATAAATAGCTGACACATACACACTCTTTAAGATTTGATTTTCAGACACACACACACACACACACACACACACACACACACACACACACACACACACACACACACACACACACACAGCATCTGGAAGCTATAAAACCATTTCAAAAACTTCCACCCTTCCAGGGTAGCAATTACTTCACCTCAAAGGACAATGCAGTAGGATTCCTAGTCCTGATTTTCACAGACATTTTGTCTCTGGCTGCAATCAGAACTGTAAGACACAATCTGTATGACCTAAACCAGGTAATTTAATTTCAGACTGTTTTTCAAAGTTAACTGGACTGAGATTAACCACTTCTCTTCCAGTATCCTCTGTTACAATATATTAATTTCAACAGTTACAATATAGTCTGACATGCATGTGTATTTCTTTTCTGTCCAGCAGGACCCACTGTTGGTACATTTTTAACACAAGCAGCTTTACAAATACATTTTCAACACAAGCACCTGTACACAGTACAAATCGGTTTGATACACAAATGACATATAATTCTTCACAGAACTCCAGCTAGCTATGCACCCCTAAGAACAATACAGTAGGATTCCTAGTCCTGGTTTTCACAGACATTTTGTCTCTGGCTGCAAGCAGAACTGTAAGATACAATCTTTATGGCCTAAACCAGGTAATTTAATTTCAGACTATTTTTCAAAGTTAGCTGGACTGTGATTAACCTCTTCTCTTCCAGTATCCTATGTTACAATATATTCATGTCAACTGTTACAATACACTCTGATGTACAGGTGTATTTCTGTTCTGTCCATCAGGACCCACTGTTGGTACATTTTAACACAAGCAGCTTTACAAATACAGTTTCAAGACAAGCACCTGTACAAATCAGTTTGATATACAAATGACATATAATTCTTTACAGAACTCCAGCTAGCTATGCTGGCATATGTTACACATCTACTGCCCAACTTCTCCTGGCATAGCTGGCAATACCTCACATCATCATGATATGTATTGTGTTGTCTTTTTATATTTGAAAATAAAATAAAAACAATACTAAAAAAAGGTCTTATAGGGAAGGAATTGTAAATTAACTAAATAGTCTATGTCTAGGAAGAAATGTGAATGGAGATCAGACAGAGTGAGGGTTTAGTGTTGAAATCAAAAACATGAAAATTTGGCTATAGCTTTAACAAAAGAAAAATGTAGAGTTTGGCAAAAATTTAAACTGGATCACAGGTGCACATGCCATGAATTTTTTTAAGTTTAGTAGCATGTTCCTTAATCTGGAATGTTGAGGAATATTCATGGATCTGGGTTGGAGTATGTATTACAATGTTAGTCCTAACTTGGAAAAATCCCTGCCTCTGTCTCTTCGGTGTAGATAGCCAGGAGGTCTGGTAAGTACAATGGCACTTTCTTCTTGAGATCTAAAGGTGTGCTGTGAGTGGCAAATAGTACAGTTTGAAGCAGGTGAGGGAAATGAAGTCTCATATAATAGTTTGCAAGTGATTGTATTAAGTGGGAACAAGCATGCCACTACAATTCCAGGTAGGAGGCTTGGTTTTTATAAGTGATTCAATGATGATCAAACAAAAAAGGGAGTAAGATGAAGTGATAGCTTATGCTAAATGCGGTTTAGAGAACTTTGTTTTCCCATCATATTCTAGAGAATAGGAAAAACAGAATAAAGTCTAACCTAAGTAACATAACATTTTTTGCAAGTAATTAGGATAACTTCCAAGGATAAGCAGTCTAGTGACTCAGTAATCCATTTTTCCTGGCTGCAGACATTTTGAGTGATCCAATTAGTATGTTACATGCAGCTGTGACTGAACTCTAACCAAAGGCTAAGTTATTTAAACGTTGTCACCTGACCAATAATCTATCAATAAGGAGCTATAAGAAGAATGATCCCTTGAAGCAGAGCCTTTCTTTTTTGGAGACCTGGAGCATGCCTCTCATCCATCCCTGAGTTTGCAGAAAGTCCCTGGTTTTACCTCTTGGTTTTGCCCTGCTCCTCATAAGTTTTGATTTTCTAGTAAATTACCAAGAATTAGTCAGGTAATAATGCTAGATGTTAGAGTCTCATACTTCATATTGTTCAGAAAATGCATGTTGATGCAAAACTTTTTGTTCTATTAGCTTTAAAGTTAATTAGAATAACATTTAAGAATTGTCCCTCATTTTGGCCCTTTGCACACCCCCCATTATTTTTTGGCTTTGGCTCTAATTCCTGAGAAAAAGGTTGAGAATTATGACCCAAAGAGAAGTCTTTGTGTCTAGCATGAATTTGTGAGTAATGTTTTACTGCTGAAACAAGCCAATAGTTTGTAGAGGAGATGCTAACCTCTAGTGATTCAGAAATGTCTTCAGAAGTACTTACAGGACTAATACTGCAAGTGTTGCCACCCCCCCCCCAAAAAAAAAATGCAGCCTTTAAGTCTAAAAGATCACTGGTGAGTCTCAGACATGGGCAGGGCAAATAAAATGGGCCCAAGGACTCCTAGTGGCAGAGCTATAGTTTGATCAACTGGTGCTCTAGGCAATCCCTTAACTGGCACCCCAACCAGAATTGAGCAAACAAACTACTTTTTGCAACCCTTTCTGAAGCATCTTTAATATAAACTGTAGAAAAGAGCTCTACTAAAAACTCCATACTATAGTACTTAAGACACACACACACACACAACATAATCCTCAACCTCTTAGCACAAGAATTCTGAGCAAAGTCAAAAATAATGGGGGGACAAAGGCACCAAGATAGAGAAAACTTTTAAATACTGCTCCTATTAACTTAGAAAAGATGATGAATAACAGACTTTGTTAACATCAGCATGCATTTTATCAAGGGTATGAAGTCTGAAATTTAAATGTCTGCCAGAACAGCTCTTGTACTCACTTTCCTCACTTATCTAGAGGAAAATAATTTTTTATTCAGGCATGTCCAATGGTCAGCTCCCAGTGTTCTCTCCTGTCAATCTGATGAATCTGGGCATCTTGAGGCAATGTAGAAATTGCCTCATGTACACAGACAACCCTCTCCTCCTACCACCCAACACTACAACCTGTGAGAGATGCACTCATCTAGCCAAACTGAAAGTAAAGCTCTCTCCACCCAAGACTGAACTTGACAGTCATGAGGAGAAGGTAAACATTTGCACCACACCACACTCATCATATAGTCTCACTAAATCTACACCACCAAAATCCACACATAGTAACACAAAAACATTTGCGGAGGCTCTCAATAATAATCTGTCTAAGCAACAGAGACCTCCAAAGCAGAAACGCAAGCAACCTCCATCCCCCAACACAACCCAAATGACACATAGCCCACAGAATCAGTGTGCCACTCAACCACAGCCAATAAGGCAAAACAACGTACCCAATACACTAGTCATAGGTGACTTTATAGTCAGGCACACTGATGTCCCACTCACCAGGCTAAACAAGGAGAAGGTTACTGTTAGCTGCCTGTCAGGTGCCAGGATCCACCACATAACCCATGCACTAAGGTCACGCCACAACAAGTACAAATATGACTCTGTCATTGTCCATGTTGGTGTGAATGACCTGAGACGTACCTCCCAGGACTACATGAAAAGAAACATGGAAGAGCTCTCCGATCTTGTAGCCCAGGCAAGTATGACCCTAGCCCTGAGTAGCATTCTGCCATCACCCAGAATGATACTGCAGTACAAGGACAAAATGATTGACTTCAACAATTGGCTAAGCTTCTGGTGTCATTCTAAGGGGATCCAGTATCTGTCTGCTTGGGATGACATGGTCGACAGACCACGATGCTTTGCCACAGATGGCCTGCACCTGTCGACCCTGGGATTCCGGATACTGGCTAAGGATCTTGCTGCCTTTTTTAGGCAAGGTTCAAATAACAAATTCACCACAGTAACAGGAACAGGCAAGCAAAAACTGAGGGTAATGCTACTCAATGCTAGAAGTCTAAATCTCAAAATGCACTCACTCGAGGTACTCCTTAAAATGGAGAACATTGATATCTGTGCAGTGACTAAGACCTGGTTCAAGGCTCCAGAGAGCATCCCTGCACTACCAGGCTATAACTCATACCACACTTTTTGGCCATGTAACCTGGACCGAAACACCAAAGCAGAGGTGTGTCCATATTCATTAAGGATATCCACACCTCCAGGCTAGTTGCTCAGCATAATTCAGCCGAGGTTATTCAAGTGCAACTAACTGTGGGCAAAACTGCAATCCAAATTGTGGCTTGCTACAGATCCCCCACCATGCCCCAGGATTCCCACTCCTCTTTTCTTGATGTACTGGAAAATATTAGGGTTCAACCAAACACCCTAATAATGGGCGACTTCAACTACCCCACCATTAACTGGGAAAACTACTCGTGTACCAACTCCTTAGCTCAACGCTTTCTGGAATTCATAAACTCCAATGCCCTGTAACAACTTATCCACACCCCCACCAGGGGCAACAATATCCTAGACCTAGTCATTACCAACATGAGTGACCGGTGTTCCACACCTGAAGTCACCTCCTCGTTGGTCCGATCCAACCATAAGCTAATCACCCTTGATATCCACATCCCGCCCTCACCCCTCATTAAGGAAACCATGGTAAACCATTTCTCCAAAGCCAACTTCATGCTTCTTAAGGCAGAAGTGGTGAACTTCATGACACCCATGCAGATGGACAATACAGTTACAATTGCTGAATCCTACACAAATGCACTCTATAAGCAATTACATGAGTGCATGGATCATGCTATCTCAAACAGAACCAAGACGCTATCCTCCAAAAAAAGGAAGTCAATCTGGTGGTCCCATGCCATAAATAAACTGTACAACAGAAGAAAGAAACTGTTGCAAAAGAGAGTAAAATCCCATGAGTGGAGGAGCTCCCTGGTCAGTCTCAGTAAGAAGCTGATATCCCTTATAAGATCTTCCAAAGCTAGCTACAAAAACAAAATCACCACTGATTCTAAAGACAACCACAAAGCATTCTATAGCTATGTCAAGAATCTTGATGGCAACACCCAGATCTGCTCTGAGTTACAGCACAACGGCATGAAAATTACAGAACCAACTGATATTGCCAACATCCTGTCAGATAGATTCAGTGCTAACTTTACCCCCCCACCCCCACCCCCTAAAGGGCCCATATCTATACAGGAAGAATGCAGAGTCCCTGTAATCACAAGTACGCAGGTAAAAGCTGCACTCTCTAAAGCCAAAAACACAACATCCATGGGACCGGACAACATCCCAGGCTGCGTTTTACATGAACTTCAAAACAAACTGGCTCCCCACTTCAGCACCATGTTCAATAATAGCCTCGCATCAGGCTTTGTGCCAACTGAATGGCACACAGCAACAGTTATCCCACTCCACAAAGGGGGAGCCACCACTGATCCTGGGAACTATCAACCTATTAACCTGATGAGCCTGGTCTGCAAGGCCATGGAACGTATCATCATGGAACTCATAAACAAAGACATTGGTAACCTCCAAACTCTGGATCCCACCCAGTTCAGGTTTGTGAAAGGCAGATCATGCCTTCAGAACCTGATCGACTTCTTTGAGTCAGTCACCAAAGCCATAGATGAGGGTAAGGTGGTACACACAGCCTATCTTGACCTCGCCAAGGCTTTCGACACCATCCCCCATTCTGGAATTATATCTAAACTCACTAAACTAGGTATAAATCCCTAGGTCACAAGATGGGTTGCCAACTGGCTCACTGGCAGAACCCACACTGTAAAAGTTGCAGACTCCAAATCTGACCTCAAAGCAGTGACAAGTGGAGTACCACAGGGTTCCGTCCTGGGACCACTCCTGTTTGGTATCTACTTCTCTGAAGTACAGGCTAACACAGAAGGCCTCTGGCTAACAAAGTTTGAAGATGACTGCAAACTAGGAGCCATAGTCAAGTCCCCAAATGATGTGGACATCCTACAGAAGGGCCTCGCTGAGACAGATGCCTGGTGTCAGAGCCATGGCCTCAAGCTCAATGCCAAAAAGTGCAGTGTCATCCCCTGTGGTAAAAACTATGTACCCATGAACTACCACATAGGCAGCAATCTACTTAACACCGAATGTGTGATAAGAGACCTTGGGACCCAGGTGGACAGTAGTCTCTCCTTTTATAGTCACATCTTCACAGTAGTCAGGAAGTCCTTCTACGTGGCACACTTCATCATAAAAAGGGTTCTCATCTAGGAAAAAAGAGGACATTGTTCCCCTCTACTCAACACTCATTAGACCCATTATAGAGTACAACGCCCCTTTTGGAATGTACCTCACAAGACATCTGCAGCAGCTGGAAAGGCCACAGAAGTACCTCACAAAGAGGATTACTGTCCTCAAACAAATGCCCTACATTGACCACCTCAAAAATCTCCAGCTTTACTCCATAGCATATCGCCTACTCTGAGGTGATCTCTGCCTAACATATAAAGCTATGCCAAACCCAGAGCTGTTGGACATGCTACACCTAAAGAAATACCAAACCCTCCGAGCTACACGCTCTAGGGACCTAAACCTTGTCACCACAATAAACAGGATATGCTGGAGGGATAGATTCCTGTCCCAGAGACTTCCCATACTCTGGAACAGGCTACCCATCTATGTCAAGCAAAGTTGTTCATTAGCACTCTTCAAGAAAAATCTTGATGAGTGGATGGGAAATAGGAAATACACCCCGGGGATCACTTCTGTGTCTCTGCCCGACAGTGGCACAGGAAAATAACTTCCTTGGGTGGCGTATACCAGGGAACCTTGTTGGCTAAGCTTACATAGGCCCTTGGGCCGATAGACTAGTACCTACCTATGAAGCTATGAACCTATTATTTAGTGACTTCAACCCCAAAGATTTGCTAGAAAATCACAAATTGTCTGAGGAATAAACCAAAAATATGAGGCTAAAATGTGGACAATTGAGCGGTATCTCTCTCACAGACACACACACACACACACACACACACACACACAGATGCTGATGTATCAACACATGGGCACAGAGACTGACACACAAAAACACACACACACACACACACACACACACACACACACACACACACACACACACACACACACACACACACACACACACACACTTTGCAATAAGTCTTAGAAATTATTTAAGAAGCCATGGTCAGTACTGCTTGCAGTTTCAAGGATCTATTTGCACTCATTCCCAACCGCCCAGCAGCAATGATCACACCACTGACTTGCAGGCAGAGTTTGGCATGTCTTCTGCTGTGTTGATTATGTCCTCTAATGGTTTCCATCCAAGGCAGCTCCCCATTTACTTCATCCTAGCTACAACTTTCCCTGCTTGAATTTTCCATTTCACAAGGTATTTTACGCCAGAGCACATGTAAATCTACAGATGTAATGTATAAGCCTTGTTAGAGGCCTTTCATAAAATTCCTTTTTATGTATTTGTATATGGGGACAGTAGCCAAGAAAATCATAATCCATCTTCAGGTAAAACAATGCACCTGTAAGCATCTCATTGTTACTGTTGGTGATGATATCACTGGCCAGTATCAAAAGGGAAATGAAAGTACTATGTTCCTTCTTAAAACTATTCTTTTCAACTAGAAGACCTGCCTTTGTGATATACTATACTTCAGAATCTTACCAACAAAGTTAGGAGAGATGGGAGCTAGGCAGACATTTGAGACATTAATGATTATTGGCAATCTAAAGAATGATTACTAGAATGTGGTTAATATGATCTATGTAAAAAAAACAGAGACTATGTCATCTCAAAAAGCTCCCAAGGTCTACCAAACATCAAGGTACAGCAATCCTGGATTAGTATTTATAAGGCAATATGGGATATTTCCAGGTGCAGACACTATGTCGTGGGTGTAGGGAATATGCAGTCTCCTACAAAAAAGTCTTTAAAAGAAATTTTGCTCCTTTCAAATGTTGATGTTGATATATCATTTCATTTTTGAGATCACATTTCTGAGTATCAATCACTTCTGCAGTACATTTCAGTGACTGAATTAGGATTAACCTAAAGAAGGTGGCCATTGTTGTGAAGCAGTAGGCTTGCTAAAGAAATCTAAGAGAGTTTCAGCAATTCCTTGATGTGTTGATGTGTGATGCTGGCTATGATTATACTAGTGAGATAAACAATATTCCTTTGTTGTGCATTTGAACTCTAGTGTACAAATTATTCTCAGCTTTTTTGCTGCATTATATGCTGACTTGAGTCTTTCCAGATCCCCAACATCAACCCCTTATCCCTTATCATTCAGTAGAGCTTCTATGAGCCATTGTGATTTGGTGCCCTTAACTCACCTGAGTATAACAGGGAAGGATCTATTCTGAAGTTCTTGTATAGTTAATGAGAGATGGGGTCAGTATCAAGGAGGTTATACAAAAAAGACCATTTGACAACTCAAATGCCAAGAGATCATGTCATTTTCCTCAATGTGACCTGATCTTTGTGAAATGACAATAGCTGTTGGTTTTATCCTTTGAAAGTTCTGAGGGAGACTGGAAGGTTATGGTCACTCATGCATTTGGGTAACATGTCAGTATCAAGGCAGTTAGTTACCCAGATAACCATTGTTTAATCCTACAAAAATTGCATTTTTCTGATTGATTTGATCTTGTGCAGCCTTTACTCATCTGAGTAAGCCACAAACTGTCAGACATGTGTTATTTTAGTAGAGGTCATCTTTAAAATCAAGGTTGAAGATCTCCAACAGTGTAAACTTATGTTTAAAAGTTCATAACTTAATTGTGTTTGGTTTTCTGCTAGTACAGAAGATGAACAGAAGGAATTTAGAATATCAGTTAACATCAAGACTTGAGTAGCTACTCATTTGGCACAGTTAGGTACCCTGTTTTTAATAGGAGAAGGGGTCACCACCATTAAAGGATGTATGGTCTGTCATACCTTTGTGACGGCTGTGCCCTGGCCAGCAATCAAGGAGCCTCAATCCTCACCACTAACACCAGAGAGGGCGTCTCATATAAGAGGAAAGGATAACAAATACACACAGTAAAGTACAATTTCCCTTAAGTGCACACAGAGATCACAGTCAGTCTGGGCTGGTTGCTCCCTTGCTCCCCAATAAGACTCCCCACTGGCACAGCTATAGGGTCCAGATCTCAGCCTAGCTGGCAAGCTAACCTCCAGTACCCTCTCTGTCCAACCAGTGCTTCATGTTCCTGCCCAAGTAGCTGACACACACACACACACACACACACACACACACACACACACACACACACACACACACACACACACACACACACACACATATACACACACACACTTTGAGATAAGTATTTATACAATTTCACAGACACTCTTGGGAAAGGCTGACACAGATTCTCCAGCTGTGCCCCTTTACCCAGACTATATGGTAGTAATTACTGCCACCACCAGCTAGTAATTATCAGCTACCCAAAGGCCCTTAAAAGGGTGTCCAATTATTACTGTGCAATATTATTATCCAATTGGTAAGTGTGACTAATCAGTCAAGGCTTATTAGAGTGGCCTTGTACAATAAACTCTATAAATATGCAATGTACTCTAGAGCTAATCTCTACACAAACCAGCCACAGGTAAAAGGTTTTTAAAATATTTAATAATAAATAATTAAAACACAAGACAATACTACTACACCACAGTGCCATTCAAGAGTTCAGAAATCACACATAAACTTAAAATAAATCAGTAGTACAGTTCTGACATAACAGAAAAACACTTAGTCTAATCTTTATAGTCCTAGCTATTTCTACAAGAAAACATACTTCTAAAGTAACTTACTTACATAGAGCAAGGCAGTGCTGAGTTGAATATCAAGACAAAAAAAACTTAATAATTTCTGGTTCTCACTGTTTAAATTGAAACTGTAGTTCTGGTAAAACATTACATCATTTGTTTACACTTTCTTGGTTTCCAGGCCACACAAAAACTGCATTTACATTATTTTACACTTAGAGCAATAAAGGACATTCCACATGTAAATTCTGGTCATTAACTTTAGCCTTAAAACAATAGGCAGGATGCTTACTCCAGACTCATCAACTCCAAATTCTAACTTCAAAGGAATAGACATACAGTAATTTTAATTTCAAAGGACCAATAAGAAATGCTTGACTTAGTTTTCCTTACAGCAGATGACAATGTTGCCACATTGTTGAAACAACATTTCTTTACATTTAAGACACAAGCCTGTATTTTATATTTATATTTATATTTACAAATGCCAGAATTATGTATACTAGGCTGGCAGCCTTCACCCTTCCCTACCAGTCTTCACAACCTTGTCTGCTGAAAAGTCACTCTGTATGTGTAGAGTAAGAAATTGGAGTCCATTATCTGTCAGGATTCTGAGACTGAGATAATATCATAATTATGTTACTTAGTTAGTACTTACTATTAGTCCAGACCTCAAGATTGCCATTTTATTGCATATAATCCCCAAACTGGTAACTGAGCACCATGACAGAGGAAAATAATTGATAACAATATAAATCATTGCTGAAAATTAAAACAGGCTGGTTTTGTATTTCTAATCTTGATGGGGCCTCAGGTCTGAATATCAGCTTTTTATTTAATCCTTATTCCGCCCGAGAGGTTCAGGAAGACTGAAGTAAAGAGATAGCTTTTATAATTATGTGACTAATTTATCCTCTTTAAGTGTATTTAAAACATACATTTTTGATCTATATTTATATTTTGGTCTGAGGAAGAGCAACATGGTCAAAGGTTGAATGCTAGTTTATCCTTTTCAGCAGAATAGCATTGCTAAGTTTTTCTTTGTGTATATTTTCATGTTTAAGACTGGTGCTTGAAGATTATTAGTTGCTTTTTTTGTGTGTTAAAAGTGCTTGGCTAAATGTTATTCTACTGTGCCAAACATCATTAAATAACAGCTTTGGAGAAGACATAAAGGTTCATAAAAAGGAACATGATCAGAAGGTATGCTCCCAGGAGTTTGAATTATTCACTGGGCATGTCAGTCACACAGTGGAGGTTTCTGAAAAAGAGCGTAAAATGTGTCTAGATATACACTGCAAGCCAATGAATCTCCAAACAGGGGATTCCATTTTATCAGAATATGCTAAATTAGCATTGCCTTACTTAACATTTCATCCATAATGACTGGCATGGCCCATCTAAGTTTGGTTAACTTACTTTTAATTAAAGAAATGAAATGCATATTAAGAAGATGACCAGGCCTAGCATCAAACTAAGTTTAGTTAGTTTTGTTCTTTTTGATGAAGTATGGCAAGGAAGAGAAATATACCACATGCTTGCAGAAACCTAGAGAAAAAAATAGTTATAGAGGTCTTCCTCCATTTGTAGAACAGTAAAGTTACAAATCTCAGACTGAAGTTACATTTTTTGCTAAGAATTGTAATCTTCTTTCTTCCCAGCTTTGTGACATAAAATTTTTAATTTGTTTTATAAGACCCTGACACTTGAAAAAAATATTTTATTATTTCACTTTGACATTACCTTATCTGACCTAGAATTTGTCTTGGGGGGGGGGGGGCATTCCTAAGACTATATCCTCAGCCTACATATTCTCTGTATCTGTTAATGACTTAACTACTATGATTATGTTTTAAAGTTCTTCCCTGTATGTAGGTGACCTGCATATACACACACGTATACCACAGTATCACAATGCTCTTGTCCAGTATAATGTCTTTAAATGTGTGCATGGATGATTTTTAACTTTTTATCTTTATTGATAGCACAAGATCCAAACTGATTTGCTTTTACGCTTCTCACATTTCTTCTAGTAGATAGTATGATGCTCCAAATTACTCATATGTTGAAGTATTTTCGAGTCACACTTCATGGTACATATACCATGGATACACATACTGCTAGTCCTACAAAACGTGTAAGGTAATATTTGTTTCTGGCTGGTGAATATCTTAGCAAAGAAGTCACTAAAACCTTATATTTCAGCCATCTCCCATAGTGAGTCAGGTAAAGCCCTGTAGCTATATGATCAAACTGCTGACAAATGTACTCATTGCTACAGGCTCTGCTTTAATGAAGGTGGAGCCCTATTTTCAAGTTATAGTGATAAGCTGTACTATTACGAGTTAATAACATATCATGTTGTCTCATTTCTATTAGCCTATCCAATTTATTGGCTCCATTTCTCCAGAATCAACACACCAGATGTAGGCTCATCCAAATAAGTCATTCTCAATACCATTGTTAATAGGAGACATACTTCTGCAAAGTACAGTCAGACTGGCTCAACCTAGGCGTAATGATAACCCAACCGAGCGGTTATGATAACATGAGATAATGGGATCAAGGCAAGTATGTCAGAATACCATTTGCACTTTGCTAATACCTCCCTTCACAAAAAGTAACTCCTACTTCCAGAAGGGCAAAGCTGGTCATGTCAAGAATGAATTTGCAGACACTCATCCCAATCATAAAGGTTCGTCTTGAAAGATGCAACAGCGTCACTCTAGTTTACACGTAAGGGCAATTTGTTTCAGAAATAAGGTAAATATTTGGTGCCCCTCCAGCATGTTTTTCTCCATATGTTGGTAGAGATTTAAATCATTAGTTCCAGTATTTATGGAGCAGTTTGCCTTGTGAAAATGCAAGAGGTCAAGTTGGGCTGATTCCTTAATGGCACAGAATGCAAGACATGGATCTCCATTCGGAATTTTAGAAAATACTTAGTATAGGGACAGAAATTCCAGCTTGTCTTGGTAGCCATATGTCTTTAGTCCACTAGTTTTTTTATATCTGTGTGGTGTGTCTGGATAGGTACATGATGAAGGGGAGACATTGTACCTTTTAACTAGTCTAATCAGTGCTGAGTACGGTGGGACAATAACTTCTTTTGACCTAGATGAAATGTCCTTAGGTATTTAGTCAGACAGACAGAAGGATTTCCTGACAACTGATGCTGCATCAGTTGAAGGAGGGGGAGCTGTCAACCAAGGTGCCAAAATACCTGAGAACCTTGTATGTTAACAGTGGGATGCTCTCCATGCCATGGATTGCAGATGACAGCTGTTTATCAAATTTGACAATATTTGTAAGGATAATCTCTTGTTGTAGGGATTCTGTATCAGGTGTGTGTGTGTGTGTGTGTGTGTGTGTGTGTGTGTGTGTGTGTGTGTGTGTGTGTGTGTGTGTGTGGACAACAACTCCCCAGCTTACTGTTATTGGCAAATCTAGGTAGCCATACATTTGGGTTTACACTTTGGAGGGTGGACAAATATATGCCAAAAAGGAGGGGTTCCACTACTGAGCTTTGAGCATGCTACTAATTAACTTCTTACTTTATGGAGTGACCCCTGACACTTTGACTATTTGGGGTTTATCTTTCAGCTAGTTTGCTATCCATCTTACCATGTAAGTGATGACCTTAAGGTCTCTTAATTTATTCACAATAACAGCATGGGGGATAGTATCAAATGCCTTGGTCATTTCCACAGGCTGTGTGGACTGAGTGACCACCAAACACTAACTCTGTGACTTTGTCAAAGAAAGTTACTAAATTAAGTAGACATTGCCTGACTTGGGACAGCACTGTCTGGATTTATGAAAGTGGCATTTTAAGTTTTTGAGAGCACATTTAGGATATGTTCCTTGATGATGTTAAGGACTAATTTCTGGAGTAAAGGGTTGCTATCAAAATAAGGAATGGCATGTAGGCGAATACAGGTTGGTCAAATGCTTGTTTTCAAAATGTTTTAATGTTGAACTGGAAGTGGTTGAAGTTATATTACCAAATGTGAGTATACATTCACTAATATGAAGTCGACTTTCTGAATGGAGATCGCAGTACAGTGTGGATCGGGAAATTTATCCTTTTCCTCACAGTAGTGCAATCACGGAGTTGGTATATATAATATGCAGGGAGTGCAGGGGGGCTTGCCCCCTGCAAAAAGTAAATGGAAACACGTGCTTTCAAATCTGGAAGTTCTGGAGTTCAAATGTCCAATGTTGTGTTTGTTACATTCGACAGTTGTTTTAAACGAACTTCTGAAAATCAACATTATTAGTCAATCTTCTAAGTAAAAACTTTGTGACATTCCTTGTTTTGATAATAAACTGGAGTAAAGATGACACTAAAGTTATCTGCAGATATATCAACTATCTTTAAGTTCAGGATGGTATTTGTCATTTTGGATTAATTAGAACCCTGCTCAGTGTTATTTCTTAATTTTGTGATGTACTTAAAGAAGGGTCTGTAATTATCCTTGGCTTCTAATTCTAGCTTCAGTTTGTGTTTTGCGTTGGTCTTTCTGATGGTAATTTTTAGTTCTTTACTTATCTTTTAGATGCAGTCTTTAATGTAGGTAGATTTAAATCTGTTATTACACCTCTTAACTGTCCAGATTTTTGCAGAATATCCAGATTTTGATCTCATATTTTTGGTCTGTTCCTCAAAAAATGTTGGTCCTCTGGCAAATCATTCAAGATTGAAGTTAGAACATGGGAGACATTTGATTTTCAAACTTCATATCCTTCAGAAAATCCATGTTAATTTAAAACCTATTATTCTATCAACTTTCTAAGTTTGTAAGAGCAATATTTAAAAATTGTCCCTATTTTTAGGCCTTTGTCCTCACATTATTTTTGGCTTTGTCAAGATTTCTTGCTCTAAGAGGTTGAGAAGCATGTTTGATATAGGACTTCAGAGTTGTTGCTTTTTTTGATATTCAGCTTAATTATAATGGTGGAACACCGAGTTGATGTGTTTTTAAATGCCCCATTATAGTTTTTTTTTCTAGTGGGGATTACGTCTGTTGTAGCTAACAGCAGAACTGTGTTGTATAAGCAGCTGCTGAGGTTGTATTGGGACTGGTGATACTACAGGTACATTTTTGAAGCTCATCATAAAGCTTGAGTGGGTTTGTCCATTTGAAGTCTCTTTATTCAGAGCTGTTTACGGCAGGGGTGTTACAGACTTTAAAAGAGAAAGTCACCAATTTGTAGTTCGATTTAACCAGGGAAGGAGATACTATAGTTGTTGTACATGTAGGGGCTTTGGTGGTAAGAATGAGGTCTAAAATGTTGCATCATCTAGTGGCCTGGTTTACTATTTCTTTTACAGAATTATCGGTGGTGCATGCAGTGTAAGTGATGCAGTGGTGCAGCGGTTAACGTTGTTGCCTCACAGCAAGAGGTTCTCTGGTTCGATTCTCAGCTGGGGTGCCTTCTGTGTGGAGTTTGCATGTTCCCCCTGCATTTACATGGGTGTACTCTGTTTTTCTCCTACAATCGAAAGACATGCGTCTGGAGCATTTCTCCACAGGCCTCCGCTGAAAATAGGCTCTGTCCTAGTCAGACTTTCCCAGTCAACAAATGTTAAATAAATTATATTCAAAAATCTTTAGATATAACCAGCTTTTGAAGTATATGTTCACCAGTCCATTGAAGCATAATTAACCCAACATAAAAGTATTTTTCATTATGGATATTTCAGTGAATACATTTAGGAATCTACCATGGTCCTTAGGGGGACATGGATGGTGCCCTGCAGCAGGCTATAAACTGATAATTTGCTTCGTTTAGGGTAAAGTTGGAGCAAAATAAGTTCAGTATGTAGATCTTATAGAATCTGCCTAGATGTGATATGGTTTCTGACAAATACAGAAGCATCCCTGCAGTTTCCTTCATGTTTAAATCATGGTAATGAGGGAGTGCCATCATTAAAATTAAACTGTCAGTTATGGCACAGACATGGATGAATTCAATTTGCAGGACAGCCTCAAGATGAGGCAGTTTGTTATTGAGACTGCTGATATTTGGAAGGGCAGCCTTGATATAATCAGAATTTTGAATCTTATCTGTTATGTTCGGATGTCCAGTAACCTGACTATGCCTAAAAAGGACACTACGGAGACAGCAACAGTTTTGGCTTAGAAGCAGAAGCTATCAGATGAGAGGTGAAGGCCAGCTTTTACAAATTAAGTTAGCCTGCCTACTGTCTCATCCTAGGCTGAAACATACTAGATCCCCTAGAATGACATCAGCTACTTAGCCAGTTGCTGAAGGCAGTTATTTTTTTCTATGCGTTTAGACATCATTCTGGGTCTTTCCTGAATTTGATACAAGCAGAGTAAGATCCAACACATCTATCTGCATGTCTCTCAGTGTTGAGCACCCCAAGATATTTGCACCAACATGGGTCCCCACAGGGTCATGTTTATATTTGTCTGGCATGACAGACTAAAAAGACCTCGGAATATTATGGATTCTGATGTTAGAAAAACATCTATTACCCTGTCATTGTTCAATATCATAAGTATGGAGCCCATGTGCACATTAATGGAGTCACCAATTACTAGGACATTTCTATATGAGTTTCTTGAATTAGTGGTACTATAAGGTTTACAGAGTACAGTATAAAGACTGGTGACTCACTGATATGGGGGGAGCAAAATAGTTGAGGTGCTAGTAAGATCATGCAGAGTCTTAACTGCCCTGGTTTATGGAGAATTAGGAAGTGACTTTTTGACAAATTTAGTGTATATCCTTTTAATGGGTGCATGTAGAAGCATTGGTAATTGCTGTGTGGTGCTCAAAAAACACCTTTTTAAGTGAGAGGGTTGACTTAATGTTGTGAAGATAATTGAACCTTTCACAGTTCATGTCATGTTCCTCAAATAATCATTCATTGTTTGTCTGACTAAGACTCCCAAGTGCTACAAGGTTGGCTACAGATGGGGAACAAGTTGCTTTGTCTTCCATGATGGCCAAGCAAGTTATTTCTTACAAGGGTAGGTGTCTCAAAGTTATAAAATGACTATGGATGATACTTTCTCTGATGTTACAGGGATTTGGGGAGGGTGTCAATTTAAATCTTCATGAATGAGTAAACTCAACAGAGTGAGTGGAAACAATGAACTGCTAAGGTCATAATCAGAACAGTGAGTAAAAATAGGGCAGTAATGCAAGTTCACCTGCAGTGATTTGGAGTAGACTGCTCCCTGGTGCAGCATGATGCAGCTAAATGGAGCACAGAGATGCACAGGTCTCACAATTTAAACAGCAGGGAATGCTAACCACCAGTCAGTAATACCAGCACAACCTGGGATCTAAGTTTCTCCAAGGGCACAGGCAGTTCCTCTTGTTATAAGTAACTTTGTGTAAGTTCAGCGGCACCTCTTGCAGTAATGTGCACAGTAATACAAAAAGACTAAAGAAAATTTCACTTTCCTGATGATCAAGAGATTGGTAGTTTTGTCAAGTCCAGTAAAGCACATCACTTACAGCAGAGGACTGTTTCCACAGCTCTGTGTAGTCCAGCAAAGACATGCAGTTCTCACAATTTAAACAACAAAGGAAGCTGACCATCTGTTTAATAATTATGTCACTTCTCTAGGGGGTTTTCACCCAGGACACAGAGAAGTTCTTTCTCTCACAAGCAACTTTGATTTAGTACAGTAAATTGCAGAAATAATGCCTCTTGCAGTTGTTTGCACAGTAGCATTGCTGGTGTAGTGGTGGGCATACTTGCCTTTCAAGCAGCTGACCTGGGTTTGATTATCAGACAGTGCATAAAGTCTGTATGTTTAGACACTTGTCTTAAGAGAGACCAAAATGTTGTGCTCATTTTGGGATTGGCATAATGGTTAAGGTATTTACCTCACAGACACAAGGCAAAGGGTTTGATTATCACCTTTCTAGGAAACAGGCTAGGCTTAAAATAGCCTACAAGGGCAGCTAGCTTAGTACTTAGGTATGAACCTATAACTAACAAAGATTAAATAAAATTTCACTTCCCTAGTAGTCAAGGGATCAGCAGTTTGCAGATGAGTCTGGTAAAGCACAACACTTACAGTAGGTAACCTCTTGTAGAGTTCTGCATAGCTCAGCAAAATGGAGCATAGAGTTGCGCATGCCCCATAATTTAAAAAGTAAGGAAATTCAGCTAGCCAGTCAGTAATAATGGCCCTTCCATGGGGTTTGAGTTTTGGCCAGGACATGGACAATGTCTCTTCCCTGCTGATCAAGGGATTGGAAGCTTCATCAAGTTCAATAAAGCACAACACTAACCACAGGAGACCTGTTGTGCAGCTGTTTGTAGCTCAGCAAAATGAAGCAAAGAGGCACACAGGTTTTGCAATTTAAACTGCATAGAAAGCTAAATAACCACTCAGGAATAACAGCAATCCCATGGAGATTAGAGCTTTACTCAGGACACAGGCAAGTTCCCAGGGGATTGAAGATTTTCCCAGGAGACAGACAAGTTCCTTATCTCACAAGCAATTATGTGTCCAGTAAATTATAGCAGGGACACCTCATGCAGTTCTATGCACAGTAATAAAAATATTCAATAAAATTTCACTTACATATTAGTCAAAGACTCAGTAGTTTAGTCAAGTCCAATACAGTACAGCACTCAAAGCAGGAGTCCTGTTGCACAGCTGTGAGTGATCAAGCAAAATGGAGCCATGATCTTATAAGTTAATATATGTATATGTCTCAACTTTAAATTGTGAAACAGAAAGTCTTTCCTCCTACATTTTCTTTTTGTTAGCATACCCAAGTCTCACCTACTTATTTTCTGCTTTTTACTCTCTGATTACCCTAACATTGTATGGCCTTTATAGATGATGATGGAGCTTTAAGAGAGAATACTTGTCTTAATGGTTCTAGTGTGCCCTGTTGTACCAGCTTGAAGATACAGCAAATACGCTGTATCCTAGTCTCAGTAATACTGTCTACCTAACTAAAACGAACAAAGGAACAAAGGAATTGTAGCACTGCCTACATCTAAGCTGGTTAAATATTATGCTTCCTCTTACTTCAAGGCTTACATCAAGCCTCAATGTACTATTATACCATGACCCCCTATTAATATTCCAAAATGTGCACGCTGATTGGCCAGCATGCACGTTGTAAATCGACTTATACTAATGGAAAAAGGTCCGGTCGCCCGGACTTTTTCCATTAGTATAAGTCTTTTTAAAAACACTGTCTCGCTATGTTAAAGGAGTTTAACATAGCGACACAGGTTTAAAAAAAGCAACGGAGATCTCCGTTGCTTTTTTTAAAGCTGTCTCGCTATGTTAAACTCCTTTAACATAGCGAAATAGTAAAAAGCAACGGAGATCTTGCTTTCTCCGTTGCTTTTTTTTTAAACCTGTCTCGCTATGTTAAATGGGTTTAATGGCTTCGCCCTCGGGACCAAACCATGCCAACCGGGGGTAAATCCCGCATTACCCACACCCAGGCGTGGGTTATTGCTATAATAACTACCTGCTGTAAACCTTGTATTGCTGTTTCACTCCACCTTTATTTGGGTTCACTTTATAATTTTGAAATACTGAAATCAAAATTTCAGTATCCCGAAATTATAAAGTCGAACCTTTAAAATTGCAAAAGTGCATAATTGCGAATCCGAATGACTTACATTCGCAGTTATGGCTTTATGGTACGTTACATGCAGTGTCGTGAGTGGATGGTGTCTGGTGTTGTGTGTGGATTTCGGTGTAATTTAAGGTAAGTGAGTGTTTTGTAAGGGGTTTTGTGTGGGTGTTTGAGTGTGTGTGAATGTGTTTGACAGTTGTACGTGTGGGTTAGGGTAGGCAGGTGAAAGTATGGGTGTGTAAGTGTTGGATGTGTTGGTGTTTGTATATGTGTGATGTTCGTGTGTGGGCGAGGGACTATAGAATGTGTAGGTGTGAGTTTCCTATCTGTGTCTGTGAGATCTCGGAGTTAGTACATCTAAGTAGGGGGGTGTGGGAGGGCGCAGTGTAGGTTTGTTTGTTTGTGTTTTTGTGTTTATGTGTGTTTTGTTTATTGTGGTATGGGTTGGATGATGTATGTATTGTGTGGTTTATGGTGTGTTTCTGTTCCTGATTTTGTGTTTTGTGATTTTGTAGTTTCGGGATTTGGGACATTCGACTTTATGGTTTCGAAATATTGAAAGTCGGGATTTCAGTATTTTGAGATTATAAAGTGAACACCCTCTATTTACATTCACCAAGAGAGTCGCAGGTACCAGCGAGAGACAGCTGCCTACACTAAGTGACATTCTACAACTGAGTCTAATAATATCCCATGAACGGTGAGATGCTAGATTCATTAAATATGGATGTATGCCTTGACATCCTTAGCTCTCATTAGTTGTTATCACGTAACTCACTCTTTATTGTCTGTACTCTCTGCCTCTGAAATGTAATCCTTCCCGTTCTTTCTACCAGTGTATCCTGTCACCCACTTTATGAATTTGGAAAGATAAGTTCACTTATGCAATAAAAAAAAAAAAAAAAACAAAGCAAACAACTTAATAAAATCCTGCGATTTAATTATTTTCATATTCTTAACATTGTCTTAGCATTGTTACTATGACGATCCTTTATTATTCACTGCCCATTTTCTTGCTATACACATACCAGCACTGTCCAGGAAGTATAATTTACTTTGCCATGGAATGCAGACATGCAAGTTTGCAGCATACTTATTTATCAACTAAATCAGCTTTGCTTTGCACATGCCCAGACTGTTCCACATTGTTCTAATAGCTAACCACCTTAGACATCCATACACCTGCCCTGCATATATCAAGTTTCATCATGTATGTCTGTTCTTCATTCTCATAGCATACGTTTCCCATTTATTTACAGTTGCTGACTTATTTTCATCATATTCATAATTTCATAGGTCATGCTAAGTAAATATAATAGTCAAAATCAGATTTTAATATAATTGATAAATGCTGTGTGAATAATAGATGTGTTAGTTTTATTTATAAAGGCTAAATGAACACCACACAATCACAATCACTTATTATTTTTTTTAAAAAGCTAAACACTATAAATCCATTTGAACAGCAGTGAATGTAGAAAAGTAATGGGTCTGACAGTCTTGAAATCCCCACATAACAACACTAAGTATCAAAATGTTATGTACATGACTTTAATTGGTTTACACCTTTCTGTTTTTGTTTGTTTTTTTTTTGCCTACTCTGCTTTTGCTATAGGAGAAATAGCAGCTCTGTATTTTGGGGAATACAAAAGCAGTCTAGCCCGGCTGTGAGGACACCTTTTTACCCAGCCATTTTATTAGGACATTAAAGTAGCACCGCAGTACAATTCTCTTGTTTTATTTGCCAACCCTGCTAGCATTGCGATTCAGACAAGACCTTTCCTAGCATCTTAGCCAGTCAGTATTCAACAAATCCACATAAAACTTAAGTTGCAAACAATATACCCACCACTAAATCCAGTGTTTGTGCAGTACTCCAGAGTCTAAAGTGCATTAATGTTTACCAAGATGATTGCTTTTTAATCTACTGATTTTTGGTAAAACAAATTAACTTATTGTGCTGAAATATCACTGTTTCCCTATGAAAGATACTGTGCAGGGAGGTCTTCCTTCCATTTTTTAGATAACTGTAGTTTTCTTTCTTTTAGTCATTAATTCATTCATTCAGTCAGTCATTCTCCAACTACCTGCTTAATCCAATTCATGATCATAGGGAAGGAAGAATTCCTGTCTGCC